>NC_065444.1:183123988-183423988 GCF_917563875.1 Diabrotica virgifera virgifera | reverse complement strand
TGACCCAAAAAATACAAAAAGATGTTTTGTTTTGCGAGAAATCGCTGTTATGTAATTCCTCAAGTTCTTTGTCTATAACAATCTTATCGACATCCGGATCAACTGTTACCCAAAAAATTCGTATTCTGCGGGTCAAAATATATAAAAAAAAACTTGGGTAAGTCCATCTGAATTAAGGAGGCCATTGTACCCCCTCCTGGCGACAGGACTAGCAAGTTTGTAGTCTTTTTCATAGTATTTTTATACGCTAGATCGATTGTCACTAATCGTGATAGCTTAAACCACGTTCCGCCTTTGCTATTAATAAATTATTACAAAAATAACGGTTTATACTAGGTTTACCCAGGGTTTTTGCTCTAAATTAAAAAAAAACCACTTGGAATGACATGAAATTTGGCATGCACGTAGCCAACATGTCAAACAAAACAAGTGATATTAAAGAGTGAGACCTTTAAAATAAGTCCGGAATTGAGTAAACTGATTAATTCTAAGAAACTTTTGTTCTATGGAGTTTACGGGGTGAATTTCACCCCGTATCAGGGGTAAAAAAAACCTTTAAAATAAGTCCGGAATTGGATAACCTGATTAATTCTAAGCAACTTTTGTTCTATGGAGTTTTGTCACTAAGTCAATATTTTTCGAGTTATTTGCGAGTAAATATGTTCATTTTTTAACAAAAAAACCAAATAACTCGAAAAGTATTGACTTCGTGAAAAAACTGTATAAAACAAAAGTTGCTTAGAATTAAACAGTTTATCAACTTCCGGACTTATTTAAAAGGTTTCTTTTTTCACCCCCGAAAAGGGTTGAAACTCACCCCCAGGGTAAAAGCAGACATCGGCACAATATCACTAGTTTTGTTTGACATGTTAGCCACGTGTATGCCAAATTTCCAACTCAATGTCAATGTATGTCAATCCAAGTGGTTTTTTAAGATTTAGAGCAAAAACCGTGAGTAAACGTATTATAAACCGTTATTTTTGCAAGAATTTATTAATAACAAAGTCGGAACGTGGTTTAAACTATCACGACTAGTGGAAATCGATTTATGGTATAAAAATACTATGAAAAAGACTACAAACTTGCTGTAGGTAGCGCATTTGGAGCTTTCCGGCGAATAAACAATTATTTTGTTATTAACAAAATAAGAACATAATATTTTGAGTAATCGCGACTAGTTGCACTCGATGCAGCGAGCAAAAATACACCAGAGAAGACCTTAACACTATCAATTTATTTACAGGGCCTTTAATAATTCCTGAAAAACACCTGAGTTTACCATACTTGGTTAATAACAATTCCATTGGATTCAGAGACTCAAAAAACCTATAATACCACCATCAAATCGCGGCGAGCTAAAAGTTGGAACCCCCACGGAACCCCCTATGTTGCGACTAGACTAAGCTCTATGAAACAAAGTATGCAGCTCTTTTGTGCTATTCGCTAGGAGTATCGTATCATCTGCATCTCTGAGATTATTCACTAGTGTTCCGTTAATTACTTACTTACTTAATCCCCTTCACTCCATGCGGAGCATAGGGCGTCAACTGTCTGCCTCCATCCTGTCCTATCCTTTGCACTGATCTTTATTTCTGCCCAGGTTTTCCCAATAGCATTAATTTCTTTCTGTTATGTTGCGTTAATCGATATGCCAACTACGACTTCTAGTGCCTCTTTAAACATCTCTTCTGAGCAAATAGTGAAAAGTAAAGGGCAGAGTACACATCCTTGTCGTACTCCGCGTCGTCTAGGTATACTATTAGCATTTTGTTAGTCGACTCGTATTGTAGCTTTCTGATATCGGTATAAATTATTGGTAATGATTCTCACATCTTGATCGTCTATTTCTGTGTTCCGTTATTATATTATAGTAGGGGAGGAAAGTATGCTAAATTTGCAGTTACTCGAGCGTTATGGGGACGTATTGGGTTGTAAAGATTAGGTCCTAAAATCAAAAAAAGGTAAGTAAGGTTTTCCATTTAGGTGGGGACTTTTTTTAATTTATTTTCCATTTTCAACAATCATTTTTTCCGATTATAGCGCCATGATTATAGCGTATTTTGCATTTTTTTGATCTGATGTTCATTTCGCGAAATATTGCGGGGTTCGTATTTAAGATTTTAAATTTACCCCCCACCCCTGTTTGGTATCATTCGATAGATTTTTGAAAAAAATTGAACTCGTATTTTTTAGTTTTTCGATCTGACGTTTATTTCTCGAAATATTTGCTTTTTTCTTGTGAAACTTTGTGACCCCATTTCCTTACCAACCGCTCAAATCGTCGGATTTTTTAAATGTATGTTACCGGCCAAACCCGATTTCAGGACAAACTAGTTTATCCTGATGACGCACACATCAGGCCAAACTATTTTGGCCTAGGCCAAACTAGTTTATCCTGAAATGTATGTTTTTATATCAGGATAAACTAGTTTAGCCTAGTCTAAACCAATTTAATCTAGTCGAAAGTAATTGATTACAGACTGGTTGCTGATTTAAACGTAAGTTTAGAAGGCACTATTAAGAGTTGTAAGACTTTTAAGTATTTAGGGTAAATGATAAACCGAGATGGCACTTGTATGAAAGATATAGAAATGAAAATAGTACGGGGAAAACAAGCCACGAAAGCACTCCATGGAGTGATGTGGAAGAACTCTCTACCTAAAGAAAACAAAAAAGGATTTTTCAGGGCATAGTGCTGAATACTACCCTACAAGAGCGGAAGAATGGCCAGTGACAACAATAATACGAAATAAAATACGAACAGTTGAATTGGAGTTTATGAGAAGGTGTCTAAAAATCACCAGGTAGGATAGAATAAGAACAGAGGAAATATGAAACCGAATAGAAGTAGAATGCTCAATTACAAAAAAGTTGTGGTAGTAAAAGTAGAGCCCTGAAATGGTACGGGCATGTACAGAGAATGCCGGAGCACAGATGGCCGAAAAGATTACTGCGGGGATCCGCGGGGAGGAAGACGGAGACAAAGACCTGCTGTGAAATGGAAAACTCACATAGGAAATGCTATGGTAGATAGAGACCTCAGAGATGGCGACTGGGAGAATAGAGTCCTATGGAAGACGAAAACGGCAAACTCATAATGGAAAAAAGCCAAGAAGAAGAAAGTAATTCAGCGAACTAGTACTGCTTAATATAAATACTTAATAAATTTAATAAAATACTTTGTTCTTGGAAAAATAATAATTTTTATTAAGAACAGGTTATTACCTCCGAATTCTATCCTACTGCATGGATTTTAATTAAATTTTAGGAATAGCCTGAAAATATCTTCTTATTCAAAGTCTACCCTATTCCGATGTGTGCTTTTGTCTTGGGGGCGGTTCCCACCCCTTCTCGGGGGTGGAAAATTTTTTTGTTAAACAACTACGGAAGTTGCTAGAGAACCTAATTCTAAGCAAAAACTGTTCTATAATTTTTTTTCGAAAACTCAATACTTTTTGAGATATTCGTGGTTGAAAATTGGCCATTTTCATTGAAATATAACACCTTTTCAAACGGTTTTTTGCGAATACCTTAAAAACAATGCATCTAACTAAAAAAATTATATAAAACATTTTTGTAGCTCATAAAAAAAAGAGATTCGCTCTTTCTTCAATCTTCTACTTATAACACAAAAAGAGATATGGTAGGTAAAAAGAGTTTGTTTTTTTGGTGCATGCTCAAATCAGTGTATTCAACTTGAAATAACAGAGAAACGGTCGATTTTAGGTGTATAATGCCACCAATACCTTTTATTGTGCTTGAAAAGTCCTTTCAAATAAGTAATATTAAATGTCGATTACATTCAAACTAAGCGAGATGCTGCAAAAAATTGATGACTAACGAATTTTAAGAAAACAATTGAGAAGTATATTTAACCCCTCATCCACAAGAATTTAAATGCATCATTTTCCTTCTACAATACATTTTACTACAGTGTTACTTTTATGTTCAAAAAGTTGAGCGGGTTTAAAATGAATGGTTTTTGAAAAAAAAATAAGATCAAATTATAGAGCGCATATTTAAATTTTCTTAAAAATCTTCCTTTTTCTCCATGTAACTTGAAAATGATAAGAGATACTGTTATAAAAAATAAAGTCAAAATATTTATCTAGAAAACCAACATTTTTGTATGGCATCTTTTTTTGGCATCTCTTATCATTTTCGAGTTACGTGGAGAAATAGGAAGATTTTTAAGAAAATTTAATAATGCGCTCAATAATTTGATCTTATTTTTTTCAAAAACCATTTATTTTAAGCCCGCCCAACTTTTTGAACATAAAAATAACACTATAGTAAAATGTATTGTAGAAGGAAAACGATGCATTTAAATTCTTGTGGATGGGGGGTTAAATATACTTCTCATTTTTTTCTTAAAATACGTTAGTCATCAAATTTTTTACAGTGTATCTCGTATAGTTTGAATGTAATCGACATTTAATATCGCTTATTTTAAAGGTCTTTTCAAGCACAACAAAAGTTATTGGTAGCATTATACACCTAAAATCGACCGTTTCTCTGTTATTTCAAGTTAAATACACTGATTTGAGCATGCACCAAGAAAACAAGTTTTTTCACTTACCATATCTCTTTTTGTGTTATAACTAGCAGATTCATAAAGAAAAGAATCTCTTTGTTATTTTATAAGTTACAAAAATGTTTTATATTGTTGTTTTAGTTAGATGCATAGTTTTTAAGGTATTCGCAAAAACCCGTTTGAAAAGGTGTTATGTTTCAATGAAAATGGCCAATTTTTAACCAGGAATAACTCAAAAAGTATTGAGCTTTCGAAAAAAAATTATAGAACAGTTTTTGCTTAGTATTAGGTTCTCTAGCAACTTCCGCAGTTATTTAAGCAAAAAAATTCCACCCCCGAGAAGGGGTGGGAACCGCACCCAAGACAAAAGCACACATCGGCACAGGGTAGACTTTGTTTCTTGGGCTATGCCCTACTTGAGGTGAAAATATCACGTAAATCGATATAGTAGGATGGAATTCGGAGCCACATACCCTCATTGACTGCCCTATAACAAAAAACAATAATATTGAATTATATTCGCGGTCGGACCGACAGACGGACAAACAGCCTAGGTCAAATTTCTCACCTTTATTACCATCCTTGGATTATAAGCTTTCATATATATATATGAGATATACTTAACTTTCCTTATTAAGATCCAATATATGGTAGGGGTACATTTTCAGGGTACAAGATTTCTCCCCATGTGATTTTCTGGCGCGCTCGAGTAACTGCAAAAATCCCCGCTTCGGCTCTCCTACCACTATGTTTGCATGCCTTCATATTGTATTTTGTCAAAATCAATTAGACATGTGAATACGCCATAGTTGTCATCTAAACATCATTTTATGAATGTTTGTACAGTAAATAATGCCTCTCTAGTGGAAAAGCCTTTTCGAAATCACAAATCACGGTTGGTTTCCTGATATTATATCGTTTAGTTTTTTGTAGATACCTTCATGTATCACTCTTAAGAACTTCATACAAGTACATCAACTTGATCGTTTTTTATTCTTCACATTTTGGGGTTTTGGGTATTGAGATGAACACAGATATTATATTAGCAATTCTTTCGGAATTCTCCCATTATCGTATATTATATTAAATGATTTTAGTAATATATCAATGTAGTTGTCTGTTAGTAGTTTTAAGATTTTCTTTCTACTTTCAAATTTTATTTTGATATTTTTGTCCATTATCTTTCCAATGCAGTTTTTCTTGTCTATTCCAGCTGCCTCATTAATTTGCTTGTATATATTAAAACTGTCGTGTTGTTTGTCTAATTTTTCCAATTTTGTACATTTTTTAGCAACCACAATGCATTCACTTCTTTGGTTTTTTTGTTTGAATATTCTATGCACGTTATATTTCGTTTTTTATTTCCTATATTATTTGCTATAATTTCCTTCTTTCCGATATTATTGATACCGGATCTTCTTTGACTCTCTATTTTTCTGTTGCGTTAAGTTGTCCTTTTCTTTTTACTTCCTGAACTTCCTTGTGTATTTGTTCTTTGATTTGTTTTTGTTTGTAAGATGTAGGCTGTTGTTTATGTAAATTTTTTTTAGGTAAGGAAACAGATGTAATAAATCTGCTTCCTTACTATTTCCCACCGTTATCTCTAGATACTTTCCAGGGATATATTTCTCGGACTGGTTGTTTACACCAATGTGTTTTTGAGTATGAATTTGTTGTCCTTGTAAAACTGAACTATACTTTGGGCTAATTAGCAAAATTCATGGAAAAGTTATTTACCAGCAATTTTATTGCTGGAATCGAATTATAAAATCCTATATATTAATAATATAGGTATGCAAAGTCCGCAGATAGTGTGCTACTTTTTTTATAAACAAAATGGCGGCGACAAATCGTATTTTTTTCAAT
This sequence comes from Diabrotica virgifera virgifera, assembly GCF_917563875.1. Lineage (NCBI taxonomy): Eukaryota > Metazoa > Arthropoda > Insecta > Coleoptera > Chrysomelidae > Diabrotica > Diabrotica virgifera. The sequence goes on along the minus strand of NC_065444.1, from coordinate 183,417,588 downwards.
TATTGCTCTATAACTCCGAAGATTTTAACTTTACAACAAAAACACCCATATAAAAATTCACCGCAATTAAATTCTACATAGAGATATGTTTTTCACGATTTGCTCCGACAAAAATTTTCCTCGGAAAATGCGGGTTTTCCTAACAAAAACTATAATTTTCAAATAAAGTTTTAGATAAGTAATTATTAATCAATAATTAAATAACTTAGTGACATCAAAGATTTCTTGGTATAGATTGTAATTCCAGAAGCCGGTGAAAATTAAACGAATATTTTAGCAACAATTCAATTGTTAATTAACAATTTACGATCGCAATAATAACCAAAATAATCATGATACATTGATCAAACTTATAAAGGTTATAAAGATGAGATGCTTGTTTAATATTTTATCGACAAAATATAAATTTTTCTTTTTTTTTGCATAATCTTTAAATTTTGAAAAAAAATAGTTATAATACGTTGGTCTAATTAGTAAAGTACAAAGAAAGGTTATTTACCAGCAATTTTATCGCTTTAATCGAATTATAAGATCCTATATATTATTATTATAGGTATGCAAAGTCCGCAGATAGTGTGCTACTTTTTTTATAAACAAAATGGCGCCGACAAATCGTATTTTTTTCAATTATTGCTCTATAACTCCGAAGATTTTAACTTTACACCAAAAATACTCAAATAAAAATTCACCCCAATTTAATTCTACATAGGGGCATGTTTTTCCCGATTTGCTCCGACGAAAATTTTCCTCGGAAAATGTGGGTTTTCCCAACAAAATCTCGAATTTTCAAATAAATTTTTTGGGCCAGTAATTATTTATCAATAATTATATAGCTTGGTGAAATAAAAGCTTTCTTGGTATGATTATAAATTCAGAAGCCGGTTAAAATGAAATGAATATTTTAGCAACAATTCAATTGTTAATTAACAATTTACAGTCGCAATAACAACCAAAATAATCATGAGACATTGATCAAACTTAGAAAGATTATAAAGGTGTGATGCCTATTTAATATTTTGTCGACAAAATATAAATTTTTCTTTTTTTTTGCATAATCTTTAAATGTTTAAAAAAAATTGTTATAAACAAATTAACACTTCTTAGAAATTGTTTATTGTATTCTAATTTTAAAAAATACTTAAAATGCGTATTTCATAGGTCTTGAAAATGAATGCTTTAAAAAAAATTTCCAACCATTTGCAAGAAAGTTAGGAAACAGCAAAATAAATATACGATATCTCTATTGTTTATAATTTGTTTTAATTGTTTCAAAGCTTAAAAGTGAGTCTATGGTACAATCTAATTACTCACAAAGAATGTCAAAAATTAGTGAAATGGTTATATTTTAATCAAAGATTAAAAATACTTTTTTTTGTAATTTTTAGCTCGAAAGTAGGCTTGATACAGAGCCGGAGATGAAATGTTCACTCGAAGCAACTGACACGCTTAAACTCGCGCGAGTTGTGTATGTGGGCGGGTAGCTACGGTACTGTATTATTCTACTTTCGCGCGTGTAAATTACAAAAAAAATATATTTATAATCTTTAATTAAAATATAACCATTAAGCTGATAATCGATATTGTTTTATAAATAATTAGCTTGTACTTTAAACTCACTTCTACGCTTTGAAAGAATTAAAAAAAATTATTAACACCGTAGTAATCGTATGTTTACTTTGCTGTTTCATAACTTTTTTGCAAATGGTTGCAAAAAAGTTTTAAAGCATTCATTTTCAAGATATTTGAAATGCGCATTTTAGCTATTTTTTAAAATTATAATATAATAAAAACTTTCTGAGAAACGTTAATTTGCTTATAACTATTTTTTTTAACATTTAAAGATTATGCAAAAAAATAAAAAATTTATATTTTGTCGACAAAATGTTAAATAGGCATCTCATCTATATAAGGTTTCAAAGTTTGATCAGTGTATCATAATTATTTTGGTTATTATTGCGACCGTAAATTATTAATTAACAATTGAACTGTTGCTAAAATATTCATTTAATTTTCACCAGCTTCTGGAACTATAATCTAAACCAAGAAGGCTTTTAAGTCACCAAATTATTTAATTATTGGTAAATAATTACTTATCTAAAACTTTATTTGAAAATTAAAGATTTTGTTGGGAAAACCCGCATTTTCCGAGGAAAATTTTCGTCGGAGCAGATCGGGAAAAACACGTCTCTATGCAGAATTTAATCACGGTGAATTTTTATTTGAGTGTTTTTGTTGTAAAGTTAAAATCTTCGGAGCTGGTAATAATAATATTATAATAATAATAATAATAAGGGAGCCTGTGCCTGTGGGAGTTTTTTGTCAGTTCTTCTATCAGGCGCGGCCCCCTGCGAATGGGGGATGCTTTCTGGGTATTAGTAGCGCCAATACCCAGATAGTAGCAGGGATACTTGCCGTGGAACAAAAACTGACACCTGGCAGTAGGTATAAAATGCACACCCATTAATATGGAGAATTATCGTTTATGTTTAGGATCGCTGCCTGGGGATCGCCAGGGCACGTCTGGAGCCGGCGCTGGACGTGACAGCATGCGGGACGTCGGTGGCAGGGTGTTGAGGAGGCGGGCCCCTGTCATACAATCAGCTACAGCCCAACCACAACCACAACCACAAGCGAGCCAAACAACAACAAGAGCTCCACCCGCCGAAGGTGCTGCGCTGGATCATCAGCCGGCGCTCACTCAAGCGGGACGACCGAGGCAGCGCATGAAATGGACTGTGTCCATCAATGAGAACATTTTGCGCTTCTACTACAAGGTGACAAACCTCGGTCAAGAAACAATCGGCTACCGACAACAGCTGTATGCCGAATTTTGCAGGACGTACCCAGATATTCAAGTATCGGAGCAACGAGTATCAGACCAATACCGGGTAATTATAAGAAACAACCTTATCCCAGAGACTAGACGCAATATCATCAGAAGCGAAGTCGAACGGGAGATTCATAACGATGTTGTAATTGAAGATCAAGTCCCAAATGAAGTGCATGAGCAGATTCCTGAGCTTGCCATACAAGAAACTCAACCTGACAATACAGAGCAGGAAAATAACGAGCTACATGATAACCTAGTAAGCGAAATGGCACGTGCTGTACAAGAGTTTAATGGAACAAACCCACTTAGCAGACCACCGCTACCACGAATAAACTCTTGTAAGAGACTAGGTGTGCTGTTACAAATTGTGAACACTGAAATCCTACCCAATTATGTCGTAGAAGCCCACACATTAGAGTATCTGCACATGCTAATCTACTGTGCAGCAACAGCAATTGCTAATGTAATGGGCATTAAGATCAGAACACGACAGGGTACTAATAACGGAAGGACTGGTAGCAGAATTGCACCCTGGGAAAAAAGACTGCTCGGAAAGATTGAATTGCTGCGTAGGGATATTGGTCAAGTCACAGAATATATACGAGGTGTAAGAAGTACAAGAGTCATCAGGAGAGCTGAAGAAATAATACGGAATACTGCAAGACACTCAAGATACGATCCAGAAAACAACACAGCCCAACAGTGCCTGGATACATTAAAACAAAGACTCTCAGTTTATTCAGGACGACTAAGAAGGTACAAAGTGAGTAACAACCGAAAATCCGACAATGCCCTTTTTGAGACTGCTGAGAAGGCGTTCTATCGAAAACTCAATTCCACCGTAGAAAATCTCGATAAGTCTTATCCAAGCCAAGAAGAAATTCATGAGTTTTGGGGAAATCAACTTTCCACACCAGCTGCTCTTAACAACAATGCTGGATGGATAGAAGATACGGCACAGAACTGCCAACACTACACCACTACTCTCTACGAACCCTTCACCACTGAAGAAGTCTCAAATATCATCAAAGAGCTTCATAACTGGAAATCTCCTGGACCAGACGGAGTTCAAAACTTTTGGCTTAAGAAGTTTTGGAGTGCTCATGAATGCTTATCGACACTAATTAATAATGTTATTTCTAATCCGCAGGATATACCATCATTCCTAACTCAGGGAACTACTTATTTAATACCGAAAGATCAAAATAACACCCAAGATCCAGCAAAATACCGCCCAATTACTTGTCTTCCAACTTTGTATAAATTGGTCACATCCTGTGTAGCCCGGCGTATCTACCAACACTGTGCTCTGAACAATATCATAGAGCCTCAACAGAAAGGATGCGCTAAGGGTTCCATGGGTTGCAAAGAACAACTTATCATCGACTCGGTCATTTCTAATCAAGCATATTCCAAAAAGAGGAACCTATTTACTGCTTTTATTGATTACAAGAAGGCCTTTGATTCAGTGCCGCATGAATGGCTTATAGATATATTGAGAATATATAAAGTCAATGATAATATAGTGACCTTTTTACAACATATAATGACAGAGTGGAAAACTAGAATTCACCTTCAAATACCTGGTGAAAATAACATCGAAACTGAAAATATCGCAATCAGCCGGGGCCTGTTTCAAGGAGATTCGTTGAGTCCTCTGTGGTTCTGTCTAGCTATGAACCCACTATCTCAGCTATTGAACTCCACAGATGCAGGTTTTAGCATTAAAAGTAACAACAATGTGGTGGCGAAGCTTAATCATTTATTGTACATGGATGATTTGAAATTAATGGCTTCCACTCGAAACCAACTCGACGAGATGCTAAAAACTGTAGAAACTTTTTCTAATGATATTAGTATGCACTTCGGGCTAGACAAGTGCCGTATTTTAAATATAGTCAGAGGAAAAGTACAGCCCGGAGGATTCGATATGCAAAATGGCCAGAACATCGAGGCCATGGGTGAAAACGATATGTATAAATATCTTGGAGTAAAGCAAGCGCGGAAAATTGACCATAAACAAATGAAAACAGAGATAACTACTGAGTTTATACGAAGGGTAAAACAGCTGCTTCGCTCACACCTTAACAGTAGAAATTTGTTTAAGGCACTTAACACCTACGCATGTTCCGCGCTTAGCTACTCATTTGGTATTATTAAGTGGACAAAAACAGATATAGAAGCTCTACAGCGAAAAGTACGAACACACCTCACAAAAGCACAAAAACACCATCCTAAAAGTGCAGTAGAAAGAACAACATTACCACGGAATCTAGGAGGAAGAGGACTTATGGATATAGGTGAGCAATTAGATAAACAAATTGCTAATTTAAGAACTTATTTTCAGATGCAGGCTGAGACATCTACTCTACATCGCGCTATCTGCGCAGTAGATGACACAACACCGATCAAACTGAGGGAACCAGAAATGCGCATAAATCACCTTACTAAGGACGAAAAAGTGCGCGCCTGGATGGGTAAACCTCTGCACGGGCGACATCCCAATGAGGTCAGCCAAGATTATGTCGACAATATAGCGTCGAACTACTGGTTGACATCAGGAAAGATGTTCCCTGAAACGGAGGGGTCATTACTGGCCATTCAGGATCAGGTTATACCAACCAGAAATTACCTGAAATATATCATCAAAGACCCTCAGGTTCAAAACGACAGATGCCGATATGGATGTCAAGCCCAAGAAACAATCCAACATCTTACAGGGGGCTGCCAGGCATTTGCTGCAACTGAATACAAGGAACGGCATGATGCAGTGGGAAAAATCCTTCATCAAGAGATAGCTATCAAGCTGGGACTTCTCCAAACAGACCATCTCCCGTATTATCAATATGTCCCTGAGAGTATGCTTGAGGATGGCAACTACAAGCTATACTGGGACCGCACTGTGCTCACAGACCAAACAGTGGCACATAATAGACCAGATCTCGTACTAGTTAATAAATTAACAAGACAAACAACACTAATTGATGTGGCGATACCTAACAACAATAATCTACGTAGTAAATTTACTGAAAAGATCGCCAAATACAGAGATCTAGAAATTCAAATACGAAGACAATGGAGAATGCAAAGTACCCATACTATACCGATTATTATTTCTACTACTGGAGTCATTCCGAAGACCCTCCTCGAAAGCATAAAAAAGCTGGGTCTGAATGAACATCTTTATAAGACCATGCAGAAAGCTGTACTACTCGCGACGGCCAGATGCGTACGAAAATTTCTGGGAGATACACCTGCATTCCAAGTCACCTAGGGCTCGATAACACGGAAAGAGTCCCACCAGAGCTCAATCCTTTTGATACCGTAGGTATCTGGGATGAGTCAATTTTCCCCTTAGAGGGAGTGTGAGCCGTATGGCTAAATCTGGATAATAATAATAATAGTAATAACAACAATAAGCAACAGCAATTGCTAATGTAATGGGCGTTAAGATCAGAACACGACGGGGTACTAATAATGGAAGGACTGGTAACAGAACTGCACCCTGGTAAAAAAGACTTCTCGGAAAAATTGAATTACTGCGTAGGGATATTGGTCAAGTTACAGAATATGTAAGAGGTGTAACAAGTAGAAAGGTCATTAAGAGAGCTGAAGAAATAATGCGGAGCACTGCAAGACACTCGAGATACGATCCAGAAAATAACACAGCCCAACAGTGTCTGGATACATTAAAACAAAAACTCTCCGTCTATTCAGGACGATTAAGAAGGTATAAAGTTAGTAACAACCGAAAATGTGACAATGCACTTTTTGAGAACTCTGAGAAGGCGTTCTACCGAAAACTCAATTCCACCGTAGAAAGTGTCGACAAGTCTTACCCAAGCCAAGAAGAAATTCATGAGTTTTGGGGAAATCAACTTTCCACACCAGCTGTTTTTAACAACAATGCTGGCTGGATAGAAGATACGACGCACAACTGTCACCACTACGTCACTGCTAACTACGAACCATTCACGACTGAAGAAGTCTCAAATGTCATCAAAGAGCTTCATAACTGGAAATTTCCTGGACCAGACGGAGTCCAGAACTTCTGGCTTAAAAAGTTTTGGAGTATTCATGAGTGCTTATCAACATTAATTAATCATGTTATTTCTAATCCGCAGGAATTACCATCATTTCTAACTCAGGGAACTACTTATTTAATACCCAAGGATCAAAATAACACCCAAGATCCATCCAAGTACCGCCCAATTACTTGTCTTCCAACTTTGTATAAATTGGTCACATCCTGTGTAACCCGGCGTATCTACCAACATTGTGCTCTAAACAATATCATAGAGCCTCAACAGAAAGGATGCGCTAAGGGTTCCATGGGTTGCAAAGAACAGCTTATCATCGACTCAGTCATTTCTAACCAGGCATTCACTAAAAAAAGGAACCTTTTCACTGCTTTTATTGACTATAAAAAGGCCTTTGATTCAGTACCGCATGAATGGCTAATAGATATATTGAAAATATACAAAGTCGATGATAACATAGTGACCTTTTTAAGGCATATAATGAGAGATTGGAAGACTAAAATTCACCTCCAAATACCTGGTGAAAACAATATCGAAACCGAAAATATCGCAATCAACCGGGGCCTATTTCAAGGAGACTCGTTGAGTCCATTGTGGTTCTGTTTAGCTTTGAACCCCCTTTCCCAGCTATTAAACTCCACTGACTCAGGTTTTAGCATTAAAAGCAATAATACTGTGGTAGCGAAGCTCAATCATCTGTTGTATATGGATGATTTGAAATTAATGGCTTCCACTCGAGAACACCTAGAAGAGATGCTAAAAACTGTAGAAACATTCTCTAATGATATTAGTATGCAGTTCGGTCTAGACAAGTGCCGTGTTTTGAATATAGTCAGAGGAAAGGTACAGCCCGGTGGATTCGATATGCAAAATGGCCAGAACATCGAGGCCATGGGCGACAACGATATGTACAAATATCTTGGAGTAAAGCAGGCGCGGAAAATTGACCATAAGCAAATGAAAACTGAGATAACTACTGAGTTTATAAGAAGGGTAAAACAGCTGCTTCGTTCACAGCTTAACAGTAAAAATTTGTTTAAAGCACTAAACACCTACGCTTGTTCCGCGCTTAGCTATTCATTTGGTATTGTTAAGTGGACAAAAACGGATATAGAAAATCTTCAGCGAAAAGTACGAACACACCTCACAAAGGCACAAAAGCACCACCCTAAAAGTGCAGTAGAACGAACGACATTACCCCGGTATTTAGGAGGAAGAGGGCTTATGGATATAGGTGAGCAATTAGATAAACAAATTGCTAATTTAAGAACTTATTTTCAGATGCAGGCTGAGACATCTACTCTACACCGCGCCATTTGCGCAGTAGATGACACAACACCGATCAAACTGAGGGAACCAGAAATGCGCTTAAACCACCTTACTAAGGACGAAAAACTGCGCGCCTGGATGGGTAAGCCTCTGCACGGGCGACATCCCAATGAGGTCAGCCAAGACTATGTCGACAATACAGCGTCGAACTATTGGTTGACATCAGGAAAGATGTTCCCTGAAACGGAGGGTTCATTACTGGCCATTCAGGATCAGGTTATACCAACCAGAAATTACCTGAAATATATCGTCAAAGACCCTCAGGTTCAAAACGACAGATGCCGATATGGATGTCAAGCCCAAGAAACCATCCAACATATTACAGGGGGCTGCCAAGCATTTGCTGCAACTGAATATAAGGAACGGCATGACGCAGTGGGAAAAATCCTTCATCAAGAGATAGCTAACAAGTTGGGACTTCTCCAAACGGACCATCTCCCATATTATCAATACGTTCCTGAGAGTATGCTTGAGGATGGCAACTACAAGCTATACTGGGACCGCAGTGTGCTCACAGACCAAACAGTGGCACATAATAGACCAGATCTCGTACTAGTTAATAAATTAACGAGACAAACAACACTAATTGATGTGGCGATACCTAACAACAATAATCTACGTAGTAAATTTACTGAAAAGATCGCCAAGTATAGAGATCTGGAAATTCAAATACGGAGACAATGGAGAATGCAAAGTACCCAGACGATACCTATTGTTATATCTACTACTGGAGTCATTCCGAAGACCCTCCCCGAAAGCATAAAAAAGCTGGGTCTCAATGAACATCTTTATAAGACCATGCAGAAAGCTGTACTACTTGCGACGGCCAGAAGTGTACGAAAATTTTTGGGAGATACACCTGCATTCCAAGTCACCTAGGGCTCGATAACACGGAAAGAGTCCCATCAGAGCTCAATCCTTTTGATACCGTAGGTATCTGGGATGAGTCAATTTTCCCCTTAGAGGGAGTGTGAGCCGTATGGCTAAATCTGGATAGTAATAATAATTAAATTGCTGGTAAATAGCTTTTCCCAAAAATGGCCTATTCTCCGATAATCAGCCCAGACTACTAGCCCCCCTCCTTTCTGATTTCGTGTTTCCGGTTCATATTCGCCTACTACTTCTCCGCCTCTTTGTCCCTACCATCATAATAAAGTCATCTAAAATAATAATAATTTCTTCTTTTTTGGCTTCTTCTAAAGTTTTGTCTAATATACAGTGATGAGCGCGCTAATAACCGGCAAAATAGCATAAAAGATGGAAAACGTATTAAGTTTTGAGATAAAAAGAAATAAAACTAGTCGAGCTGGTAAATTTAGCGATATTAACCAATTAATTTACATCATATTGATTGTTTCCCACCTTTAGACGTATCGGACGAGTTTGGCAAATACCACTGTCACAGTGACAGTTTTAGTTTACATACTCCTCTGATACGTGTGAAGCTGGGAAACAATCAATATAAGATTAATAAAAAGGTTACTATAATATCGCTAAATTTCCCAGCTCGACTAATTTCATTTCATTTTATCTCAAAACTTAATACATTTTCCATCTTTTGTGCTATTTTGCCGGTTACTAGAGCGCTCATCACTGATTATATCCGTATTAAAATTGATAACAAGGACCATATTGATCCCTACTCCAAACAAGGACAACGTGAGTATCCTGAGACAGATACCAGCGAACTCAGCTCATTCAATAAATCTATGTTTCGTCGACGGTCACGAAACAATGCAGAAACTCCTTAGGGTACGAACATGCCGAAGATACATGGATGAGCGCGGTGTAGGTTGCGATCGCGGTCAAGGTTTACATAGATGACGGGCAGAACATACCAAAGATACCCTCCTTTCAGTGTTCTTTGTGGTTGCTGAAGTGACTGACACGTTTTCTGGGAAAGTTAACTTTTTAACATTAATTTACACATTTTTCTACAATAAATAATAAATATTAAATCAATCAAACAGAGAAAGCCATCAAACAGAGCAAAAATCAATCAAACAGAGAAAGCCATCAAACAGAGCAAAAATGGGAAATCTCCAGGCCCTGACCAAATACCATCAGACTGGCTCAAACTTCTGGATGACGACAATTTCTCACAACTAACAAACATTTATAACTATATATACGAGACTGGCATGATGCCACAGATATGGTTAGAGTCTACATTTATTCCACTCCCAAAAAAGCCTAATACATCATCATGTAAAGACTTTAGACTAATTAGTCTCATGAGCCACTCTCTCAAGCTACTTCTTAAGATAATTCTTAATAGAATCAAGCAGAAATGTGAAGAGACAATGGGAAACAAACAATTCGGTTTCAGAGAAGGATTGGGAACAAGGGAAGCTTTGTTCTCAATGTTAACATTACTTCAAAGATCATGGGAAGTACAGAAACCAATTTACGTCTGCTTTATAGATTTTGAGAAGGCGTCTGATAGAGTTCAACATGATAGGTTGTTTGAATATCTAGAAATGATTGGAATAGACGATAAAGATCTGAGACTTTTACAACATCTATATTGGAATCAAGAAGCTTCTATTCTGGTAGACGGCAAAGAAACAGACAAAATTTGCATTCAAAGAGGTGTCAGACAGGGTTGTGTGTTATCCCCAACTTTGTTTAACGTATACTCAGAAATAATTTTTAATGAAGCCTTGGAAGGACAATGTGGAGTTCGAATCGGGGGAGAAACTATTAACAACATCAGATATGCAGACGACACCGCGATCATGGCTGAAAATATCGAAGATCTTCAATTCCTTATAGATCGAGTCACTAGAGAATGCTCCAATAACGGACTTAACATAAATGCAACAAAGACAAAGTTACTTGTGGTTAGTAAACAACACGTCGGCCCTATGCAACTAATTGTCAATGATGAATCAATAACAAAAGTTAACCATTTTAAATACCTAGGATGTTGGATAAACGAGACACTAAATCCGGATGAAGAAATTAAAACTCGTATAGAAATTGCAAGAGGAGCATTTATGAAACTTAGATCTATTCTGAGCAACTCTCAGCTGAACTTACAACTAAGAATCAAGTTCCTAAAATGTTATGTGTATCCTGTATTACTATATGGATGTGAAACCTGGATCATGAAGGTTAACATGATGAACAAATTAGAAGCCTTTGAGATGTGGTCGTATCGTAGAATGCTCAGAATATCTTGGGTTCAACGCATTTCAAACAGAGAAGTCTTAAACAGAGTAGGTCAAGGCGAAGGTGACTTAATGAAGATGATAAAAAAGAGAAAACTTGAATATCTGGGGCATATAATGAGAGGTAGCAGATACAGGATGCTGCAGTTAATACACAATGGAAAGATCGACGGAAAAACAGGAATTGGTCGAAAGAAATATTCATGGCTCCGAAACCTTCGTCAATGGACTGGCTTATCAGCAGATCAATTGTTACATGCCGCACAAGATCGAGAACGATATCGGCAAATTGTTATGGAAGCTACCTACGCCTAAAAATTTGGGCACGGTACTTAAAGAAGAAGCTTAAATCAATAATAAAATTTATTCAGTAATTTATCACGCGATCAACAGCTCAATCGCGATGTAAATGAACTATTGTGCTCTGGCATTGACATCGCTGTAAACCGTGATAAGAGGTCGCAAGGGTGAACTGGTGAAACAATCTTGGTATGTGCGATCTCATAAGCAAATGAAGGTGTGTTTTGACATCGATTTTTAGCGACCGCGATCGCCATCCCCACCTCGCATATCCATGTATCTTCGGCATGTTCGTTCCGTGAGTCAAACAGCATTAAACACTGCTCTGAAGTTATCTAATGGTTGCAATTCTTGTCCGAAGTGAGCAAGGTTCTTTGATGCTTTTGCCAAACCGGAAGTTGCTTATTACAACTCGATTGATTCAAGGAAACTATTGTCCAAAGTAAATTTTCTCATTTATGTTAATCATATTTTCTTTGTTTTTTTTTAGGTAAAAGATATGAGAGATGAATTACTTAAAGCCCTAGATGTTAACGTGATAGTCGTAGATTGGGCTGGTGGAAGTTTACCTTTGTATACTCAAGCAACAGCAAATACAAGACTTGTAGGGATGGAAATTGCCTATTTAATTAATTACGTAGTGGTAAGTAAAAAAGGAGATATTAAATAACATACACAGCTATGTAAAAAATTTGCTATAAACTTTCCGATACCAATCTATAATCAACAATATCGACAACTAAAATTTCATATGGATAATTTATTTATACATATGTATGTAATATTTTTCTGCGAATTTTCTTGACTGGAATTAATAGAACGCATATAAGGATAATTAAAGACATTAATACGAAGAACAAAACTAGAATAAAAGTCGAGAATGAATTAACATCGGAAGTAGAAATCAACTCGAAAATCAGACAAGGGGATAGCTTGAGCCCATTTCTGTTTAAATTAGTAATGGACAAAATCATAGAAAACATTAAAAGGACTGGAAAATAAAAACAAATAAAAATCCTCTGTTATACTAACGACGCAATCTTAATCTCCGATAACGAGGATAACCTACAGCGAATGGCACAAACTTTCAATACAGTGGCGAAGAACTACAACATGAAAATATCAACAGCTAAGACAAAATCCCTGGTAGTGTCAAGGGAACGCATAAGATGCAAATTAGTAATTAACAACGAACTAACTGAACAAGTCTCGAGATTCGAATATCTGGGAGTCGAAATATGTAGTTATGGAGATGTTAAAGGGAGCGTCCGAGTCCGAAAGCAAGCAAATAAAGCCAATTACGTGTCAGGATGTCTGAGGGATATCTGATCTGGAGAAATAAAGATATGAGGCTGGAAGGGAAAGTACGCTTATGCAAATCATGTGCAAGACCAATCATGACGTACGCGATAGAAATAAGGTGTGACATAGCGGAAACCAAGAGCATACTGAGAACATCAGAAATGAGAACGTTGAGGTCAATAACTGGGAAAGCACTGACAGACAGAATACCGAACGACAGAATAAGATATCTCTGTAACATACAAGACATAGTACTGTGGGGAAGACAGAGAAGACGAGAGTGGAATCAGCATATGACGAGAATGAACAACGAGAGGATAGCCCGTATAGCCAGAGATTCGAAGCCAATAAGCAAGAGACCAATAGGAAGGCCCTTTAAAAGGTGGCGAGATAGCTGGCAGTCAACATCACAGCTACGAATACAAGCTCAAAATCGGTAAAGAACAGGCCAAGAGGCCTAATATAAAAAGAAGAAGAAGACGAAGAAGGGATTAATAGAACGCATTATTGTTGTTCAGTTGCTCGATCGGTTGCGCCAAGCAAGAGATAACCAGCAGATTAGCACAAACAAGAACATGTATTAAACAAATGAACGGGGTACTGTGGGATAGAGAGATTACCAGAAATACAAATAAGAGAATATATAACACCTTGGTACGTAGTGTAATGACCTATGGAGCAGAGAATTGGGTAATAAACAAACGAAACAGGTCCAAAATTACAGTAACTAAAATGGAGTTCATGAGAAGTAGCTACAGAGTGACAAGAATAAATCGCATTAGAAATAAGGAGGTAAAACGAAGAATGGCAACAGAATAATACATACTCAGCTACATCGAAGAAAAACGTTTAATTTGGTATGGACATGTGAGAAGAGCAGATCGTACAAGGTGGATATCAAAGATTTCGGATTGGAGCCCAATAGGAAAGAGAAGAAGAGGTAGCCTTGAAAATCACGGAGGGATGTTATTTACGAGGCCATGGAAAGACGAGACCTTAGAAATGTAGAATGGTAGAATAGACAGGACTGGAGACGTTGACTGGAAGAACGTAGGTGGCGACAGCTGTAGAAATCCTTATATAGATAGATAGAATATTGTTGTTCAAACGTTTCGGCAAATAGGCATTATCCATGAACACTTTGTTATTTATAGCTATGATCACATTTTACAATATTGGTATTTAAAACTAAAATGATAGAGAAACAGGCAAGAAAAGGGAACACATTTTCCGGTATTTTCGATTATTCTACTTTCACCTCTTAGTCAGAGTCAGAATCACCCCAACATTTTTTAATGGCAATGAGAGTCAAATAAGATATCGTTTTAAAGCCCTTACAATTCCCTGTACCTTGGTCCTTAAATTTTTACATTCGATCTAATACTTTATTTTAATTATTTAAAAAGACTTTTTTCTACAACCGTGTTAAAAATGCAATTTTTAGCACTCGTAATGTCAAAAAAATATAAAAATGGAATGTCAGTCAAGTTCAAGTAAAAGTTCTTGTAGATATTATCCTGTAATTACGTTTGTAGAAAAAATATTGTATGATATGCGTGTTAAAAAGTAGCTACATTTTTAAGGCACTCATGTGAATTGCAGAACTCGCTTCGCTCATTCTGCAAACTTTCACATGCGTGCCTTAAACGTGTACTTTTAACACTTATATCATAAATAACTATTAAACTTTAAATTGTATTTATTATCTGCCTAACTAGTTGATTTAATAAGTATGCCATTGGTTTAAATTTTAATTTCTTTCTTCGCCTAACTTTTGTTTTTTTTGTCACATTTCTGATACTAAGTAAATGATATGAATACTTAAAAGAGATGAACTTGAAAATTTTTTTTTTGTGAATAGCAGATGCATTCATTTGTAGTCTTTGAAAATATATTACCATAGTTTGTTTTATTCCGGAAATGGTAGATAACGTTTCGTTGTATTTTATGAACAATAAAAATGTGCTAATAATGACAGTTTAGCATTTTAATGAACGACATCAAGATAAATAGGTACGGCAAGTAGGAACTATGTTTCGAGCCGAACCATGTTAAGTACGAGGCAACTAGCAGCAGTATCTGGAATCGAATGAACTAGCGTTCAAGCCATTTTGAAGAAGAATAAATTCCATCTTCATAAAAATCCAGTGTTCCCGTCATTTGGAACGTCATATTACGAAAACGTTCCATGTATTTTGTCGGACAGAATATGCAATTGATTTGTTACGCTTTCATTAAACTCTCATGCAAAAATCAGATTGCTATTACTAACCAATATGATTCTTGTCATTTGGCATGTTCTTGGTATTCTACTGATTAAAATACCCAGTTGGTGATAAACACCTGTCTGATTTTTGTTTTCCTTGTCAGGAAAAGGTTTTCCTGTAGTTGGCTGTATACCACATAAAACGACTAAAATCCTTTATAAAAGGTATATTTGTTAAAATCCCTAAAAAGGGCTACATCACAGAACTAGTTTTCGATCGGGTGACCGATCATCATCAGTGCTTACCTAAAATGCGTATAACCTGATAAGATAATGTAAAGTTTTTAAATTTTGACTACGGTTTTAAAAACAGTTATAGGTTATACTCACGTGATTCTAACATGCTAACCACCAAAATATAAAAATATATGGGCAAAAACCCTCTAAAATTGATCCGCCATGGAAACAGATAAAATATGTGAACTTAAACATGGATGTACAAAATATCCCATGTATTATGCCCCAGGTACCATTTGAGCCCAATGGTACCTGGAGCATGGAGCTCAAAGGCTCAAATGGTACCTCAAATAACCTGGAGCCTAAAGGCTCAAATGGTACCTGGAGCATAATACATGGGATATTTTGTGCATCCATGTTTAAGTTCATATATTTTATCTATGTTTCCATGACGGATCAATTTTAAAGGGTTTTTTACCCATATATTTTTGTATTTTGGTGGTTAGCATGTTGAATCACGTGAGTATAACCTATAACTTTTCTCAAAACCGTAGTCAAAATTTAAAAACTTTGCATTATCATATCAGGTTATACGAATTATAGGTAAGCACTGATGATGATCGGTCGTCCGATCGAAAACTAGTTCTGTGGTCTAGCCTTTTTACGGATTTTTACAAATATACCTTTTATAAAGGATTTTCGTCGTTTTTTTTTTTTAATGAAATGGTAACAAATCAATTGGAAGTTCTGTCCGACAAACTACATGGAACGTTTTCGTAGTCTGACGTTCCAAATTTTTAACCAGTTCCACAATTAAAACTTCCCCTGTTCCAGTGTTCCCATACATCAAATATTTGTCCGACTAGACACCGTTAAGCTATTAACAAATTTTCAGCTTGCTATTAGTCAACTTTTTTTGGTACGCGGGTTTCAGGTCTATATTTACAATTACTGAAAGACGTGATTAATTTTGCTTTGGCTTATATTATTGAAAATGATAAACAATATGATGAAGAACAGTAGATTTTTTTCATCAGGATCGCCCTACTCCGCATTATGCGTCCTCTTCGTCAATATTTAGACCAGAGTTTTCCACGGTATGAGATTGGGAGAAGAGGCAGCATCGAATGGTTTCCTTGATCACCAGATTTGTCTCTCCTGCATTTTTTTGTGAGGACACCTAAAAAGTGAAATCAAGAAAATACCACCCCCGTCTTTAGAAGATTTACGTCAACTGTCAACGAATTGTTAACCGTTATCATTGCATGGACACATGAGGTCATCAGTTTCACTATTTGGTCAACTAATAAATAAGCAACCAACTAAAAATATTAATTTATTTTTTTTAATAAATCAAATAAAGTACTAACCCGTATTTAAAAATTTTAAAACTAATATATAGAGAATTGTAAGGTCCTTCAAACGAGATCTTGTTTAACCCCCATTGTCACTAAAACATATTGGGGTCACTCGTACTTTGGCTTAGGGGTAAAAGTAAAATAATCGAAAATACCAGAAAAATGTGACCCCCTTTAATCAAAAATTGACCTGGCGCTATTTTTCAAAAATGTTGTCATAGTGCCTGATTCGTTTCGTCTTCTGTTTCGTTTTAGTTCGGCTACCCTGTATAGTAAGAAGTTGGGTCATCTAAAACAAATGCAAAAAATTAAAAGTAAAAGATGGTTTTGCTGGTATTAATTAAAATGGTAAATAGTTATTTAAATCTGATACTTTTCGTGTTGAAAGTTCTTTCTGGTACATCCTTAATCTGCTACTTTTACAATTTATAAGAGCGCAGACGACGAATATAGATAACAAAAAGGACTCCTTGCAATCACATTCCGTTTTCATTCGTCTAGGAAAAGGACAGAAGAGGAACTTCCTAGTACTCAAATCTGAGTAAAGATAGAAAAGTAAAAGATGGTTTTGTTTGTTTTTGATTCAGAGGGATGCACAATCGCTGGACAGCTGTTTCCACCATTTCAGGCTTTATCAAAAGCGCTAGCGTGCACTCCTCTGAATCGAAAAACAGCTCAATCATCAATTTAAGGGGAATTTGAAAGATTATTCAAATTCCCATTGGGACGCGATCCAGCGACATCTCTTAACAAACTGAAGAGTCTCAGATGAAGAATTCACCATTATAATAAAATTAAAATGGTAAATAGTTATTTAAATCTGAGACTTTTCGTGTTGAAAGTTCTTTCTGGTAGATCCTTAATCTGCGACTTTTACAATTTATAAGACCGCAGACGACGAATATAGAAAACAAAAAGGACTCCTTGCAATCACATTTCGTTTTCATTCGTCTAGGAAAAGGACAGAAGAGGAATTGAATTTGAGGGAATTTGAATGATCTTTCAAATTCCCCTAAAATTGATGGGTGAGCTGTTTTTCGATTCAGAGGAGTGCACGCTAGCGCTTTTGATAAAGCCTGAAATGGTGGAAACAGCTGCCCAACGATTGTGCATCCCTCTGAATAAAAAAACAAGCAAAACCATCTTTTACTTTTCTATTTTTACTCAGATTTGAGTACTAGGAAGTTTTTTTCTGTCCTTTTGCTAGACGAATGAAAACGGAATGTGATTGCAAGGAGTCCTTTTCATAGGCGTAACCAGGATAATCCTAATGGGGGGGTTACAAGTACTGGAAGGTCTCCGAGGGATATGGTGTTAAGCGTATAGAGCTCAAAGTACATCCCAATGGGGGGGGGTTATAACCCCCAACCGCCTCCCTGGTTACGCCTATGGTCCTTTTTGTTTTCTATATTCGTCGTCTGCGGTCTTATAAATTGTAAAAGTCGCAGATTAAGGATGTACCAGAAAGAACTTTCAACACGAAAAGTTTTACATTTAAATAACTATTTACTATTTTAATTTTATTATAATGGTGAATTCTGCATCTGAGACTCTTCAATTTGCAAAAAATTAACTTAAGAGTGGATACAATACGAGTAAAGAGAACGACCAAAAAGATTTCTAAAAAAACTCTATTAACAGTTCGTAATTAAATTAAAACTAATGTATTACATCAACTTTAATTTATTTATTACATATCATCGATAATGTAATAATACAGATACTCATCTTCTAGCAATTAAATATGCCGACAAAAGAAATTTGTGTCTATAAACTCATCGAACGGTAAATGAAAATACGATTGGCAAAGAAATGCAGGTCAGATCTAAAATTAATAACAATTTTAAATTCTTTAATGCACTGACATACTTTCTTGCATAAGCATTATATAATTACTTTAGGTCGATAACTTTAAACAATTTATAAGTTAACTATTTACTATTTGCAAAATAATTCCTAACATGGTTTAATCATTCGACAGTTTTTTTTCTGTGTTGTTTGCAAAAGGTTTTGATTGACAAATACATGCACGTTTGTTGAAAACGTTGTGACACTGCCACAAGATATTTATTTCAAAATGTGCTTGCATAGACAGTTTAGTTTAGAACTTGTACACTTCTTTGTATTACTGTTATTTTTTGCATTTTTTGAAGATGCACTGTTTGCGCATAGCTCTATTCATTGGCTGACTGCACAACTTGCTTCCATTTCGAACGGTCATCCATGATAGTTACTGTCAGTAAGTAGCCCCATTTTTCTTAAATCTGACCATATGTTAACTCTCCATCGCATTGGTGGACGTCCTAAGGGCCTTCTTCCTGTCGGAGCTTCCTCCCAGTTTAACTTGGACTTCGTCGCTAGCCTTATACATCTGTTTGACCTCGACATTCGTTCTCATTCGGTACTGGTTAGTATTCGTATCGTGATAAGGTCCAAATATTCTTCTGAGGATTTTTCTTCCAAAACATCTGAGTTTACTTTCCATTGCTTTTGTCAGCGTCCACGTCTCACACCCATACATGAGCATCTAATCACTTTTTTATATTCTGATTTTTGATATTCGTGTTAAACTTTTTAAATTTAATAGTGTTTTGGAGGCTATGCATACATCTGTTTGCTGCCTAAATTCTCAGTAGTAATTGCGCAAGAGCTCTAAAATTATTTAATTTTCCCCGAGTGACACTTTGACAGTTTTAATTTCACGAGCCGAAGACGAGTCAAGGTTTCAGATGTCAAAGTGCCACGAGGGCGAAAATTCTATATTAATTTTAGAGATCGAGTGCAATTTGTTGCGATTAATTAACGAATAAAACTGTTCAAAACCAAAATTTTGTTGTAATTAATTTATGTAAGTACAAATTAGTACAATTAAACACACAGTTGTTATAAATATTTGACGGTTGAAAGTCATCACTTTTATAATTTTTAAAACATAATGTCACTGAATGTATTTTTTCATAGCAACGAAGGGCATCTGACGTAATATACTTGACGACGGGAAATTATCAAAAATTATGGGGTATAATATCACAAGAGAGTGAGAATAAATTGAAAATAATGCGATAGTTTTTCGAAAATTTGTTGTCTGGCAATAGACACGAGGGCCCGCAGGGCTCGTGTGGCTATTGCGCAATGACAACAAATTTGAGTAAAAATGAAGCATTATTTTCTTATTTATTCTTACTGTCGTGTGATATTCGTAAGATTATTTTTTAATAGGTATATTGTGGATATTTTCTTAAATGTGACAGTTGTCAAAACTAGGAAACTGGTTGCCATTAAACAGAAAAAATCTACTTAAAAAAATTCTATCGGTAATTTTCTACAGTAGATAATTCTCAGTATAATTTTAATCTGATTGGACAGAATTAAACACGTGATCAAATATCTTACTATACGATTGGAAGTTAAAATCATTGGAAAAAAAATCAGTTTAATTTTGATTTCTGTAGCTTTCTATTGGTCAGAATCTCCTGTGAATCAAATAATCCCTTTTATCGCGTCCGTGATATCTTTATCTGCGGTAATTATCACTCCGAGATTAAAACTGTCCACTCTTTCAAAGTTATATTGTAACATTTGTCCTATTCTATCTCGTCTCTTTTAGCTGTTGATGCATATATATTTGGTTTTCTCTTCATTGACCCTTAAACCAGATTTTTTGCCTCTACCTCTAATTTATTGAAAGTGTCCTTCACATTTCACATTGGTTTGATATGTTTTTTCACAATGTCAATGTCGTCCTCGTATGGTATTAGTAATTTTTGTCCATTTACTGTCAGTATTTCTGTTCTAATTATACATAGTTGTTCTTAATATTTTCTCCAGGATTATTTTAAAAAGTAACGGTGATCTACTTATTTCAGGCCACTGTTTATTTCAAACGATTCTAAGAATTTACCTATCCGTATATAAAACGATATATCCGCATATTATATAAAACGATGTTTATCTATCCGTACTCTGGATCTACAGCCGTTTAGGTACATATGTTATTATCTTAGATATAATTATCCAAGATATTATCTTAACGAGCTGAATAAGTTTTTATACACGGTTTGGTCAACTGATAATTTATTTTGTATTATTTCCTTAAAGGTGGAAGCCACGGAAATGGATGCCATCAGAAGATCGATGAGAATATCAAGAGCCGAAAGAATAAGAAATGAAGTAATAAAACAACAAATGGGTGTAGAGGGCACTATAGTTGAGGATATTGAGAAAAAACAGCTCATATGGTATGGGCATGTGAGCCGAATGGGGGACGAAAGATTGCCTAAAAAAACTATGACGTGGCAACCCCCAGAGAAGAAAAAACGAGGAAGACCACCACACAGCTGGAATTTGGGAGTTGTGAAAGCGATTAGCGCTCGAAATCTGAATGAAGACCTAACTCAGGACAGAATACAGTGGCGCTTGGGAGTCGGACAACGTCGTAAGACGTTATGAAACCGAATATATATATATATATATATATATATATATATATATATATATATATATATATATATATATATATATATATATATTATTTCCTTAAATATTCTCTCTAAGTAGTATTCTTGTGTGGTTCTTAGAACTTACCTACTGAAAATAGATCTGTAGTTTTTTTTATCATTGCGGTGTTCTTTTTTTATACATCGGTAATATTATTCTCTTCCCATTATTTTGATTTTCCCTGTTGTCTATGCTTTTTGTAGTATTTCCAAAAAGTGTCCTTTTCCGCCAGCACGATCAACGACTACCTACGTCTTTTCGTGTTATTTACTCTACTTTATTGTAAGCATAAGCCCATTATTATGTTATGCTCTGATATTTCCATTACATAAGTCATTGCCACAAGTCATGTTTTTTGAAGATTGCAACTTTTAATCCCATATAAACTTGCCTGCGTCGAAATCGGCCCACTTTAAACTTTTGACTTGAACTGTATTTTTTTTTTTTCAGAAACATTACTCGGATAAAAAAGGATATACTGTTTGAAAAATGATTTAATACGCTTTAATATGAGTATACATTTGTCATGGATCGCTTGTAATTTATGTGCGTAGCAACCGATAAATATAGAAATGTGTTTATTTGGTGTTTACAACGATAATAAGAAATTTGTAAAAAAGTTGTTATTATTTAGTCCTGTCGCCAGGGGGGATACAACGGCCTCCTGTATTCAGATGGACTTACCCAAGTTTTTTTTATGTATTTTGACCCGTAGAACACGAATTTTTTGGGTAACAGTTGATCCGCATGTCGATAAGATTGTTATAAACCAAGAAGTTGAGGAATCACATAACAGCGATTTCTCGCAAAACAAAACATTTTTTTTGTATTTTTTGGGCCATTCTAACCAAAAAATGTTCCTACAAATTTTTTCGTAGGATGCATAGTTTTCGAAATAAACGCGGTTAAACTTTCAAAAAATCGAAAAATTGAAATTTTTGCACCCGAATAACTTTTGATTAAAAAATAAAATACCAATTCTGCTTACCGCATTTGAAAGTTCAAGTCAAATTATATCGGTTTTAGTTATTTGTATTGCTAAAAATTTATTATTTTATTGTTAAAAAAAGCTATAAACACCTAGTACTTGAGTGATGTTTTCAATGATTTCTCATTTAAAATCGAACGAGTAGGTAGAAGAGGTAAAAGTGCAAGCGGAGCTATTTCTACGTAGCATGCATTAAAACGCATGTATTAGGGACGGGAAACACTATGTGTTTATAGCTTTTTTTAACAATCAAAAAATAAATTTTTAGCTGTGCAAATATTCAAAACAGATAAAATTTGACTCAAACTTTTAAAGGCGGTAAGCAGAATTGCTATTTTATTTTTTATTCAAAAGTTATTCGGGTTCAAAAATTGCAATTTTTCGATTTTTTGAAAGTTCAACCGCGTTTATCTCGAAAACTATGCATCCTACGAAAAAACTTGTATTAACATTTTTTGGTTAGAATGACCCAAAAAATACAAAAAAATGTTTTGTTTTGCGAGAAATCGCTGTTATGTAATTCCTCAACTTCTTTGTTTATAACAATCTTATCGACATCCGGATAAACTGTTACCCAAAAAATTCGTGTTCTACGGGCCAAAATACATAAAAAAAACTTGGGTAAGTCCATCTGAATTAAAAAGGCCGTTGTACCCCCCCTGGCGACAGGACTAATTGCCTTTGCAACTAAAAATTGCATATTGTTCGTGTTTCATAATTAATTAGTGTTCAAGTGTGTGTAATGTTAATGAGTAATACACCAGAAAAAGCCGCCCAAATTATTGCCTTAATAGAAAATGGACCTATCCAGCAGGTGAACAGCAGAAAATGTTGCTGTACAGGATTATTCACTATATTTTGACCCCCCTGTAAACTGCTTTATTTACAGAATTAGAAAAAAATGTAAAATACAAAAGTTATTTGATTTTGAAATTATGCTTTTTTGACATATATATCATACTAGTTACGTCGTCCATCTGGGCGTGATGACGTAATCGACTATTTTTTTTTAAATGAGAATATGGGTCGTGTGCTAGCTTATTTGAAAGGTTATTCAATTCTCTTTTCAGTAATATAAACATTAAGATAAATATTTATACAGGGTGTCCAAAAAATTTTTTTTAATTAAATTAATTGACACAAAAAGAAGAAGGTATGTAATTTATTTAATTCAAAATGTCTTCTACTGCTCTTAGAAAACAGAAATATAAGTTTATTGCACAAATAAATATTGCTTTTTGCTTAAATTCAATGTTCAAACTGCCAAGAGGCAGATGGGTGGCAGCTTGAACATTGAATTTAAGTGAAAAGTAATGTTTATTTGTTCAATAAACATTTATTTCTGTTTTCTGACAGCAGTAGAATGTATGTTGAAATAAATAAATTGCATACATTCTTCTTTTTGTGTCAATTAATTTAATTAAAAAACATTTTTTCTGAATACCCTGTATAAATAATCATGTTAATCTTTATATTACCGAATAGGGAATTGAATAATCTTTCAAATGAGCTAGCACACGACACCTCTTCTCATTAAAAAAACAGTCGATTACGTCATCACGTCCAGATGGATGACGTCACTAGTACGATATTGTATATTATATCAAAAAATCATAATTTAAAAATCGAATAACTTTTGTATTTTACATTTTTTTCTCATTCTGTGAATAAAGAAGTTTACAGGGGGGTCAAAATATAGTGAATAACCCTGTACAACTGGATACGACACGCTCCGCGCTTCGAAGTGTGTTCCAGCAATATGAGGAGACTGAATCCTTTTGTAGACGATCTGGAATAGGTAGAAAGCGATTTACAACTGCTCATGATGATCGCTTTATTGTGTCAATATCAAGAAAGCGTCACCTTAATGTAATGTAAGTGCAACAACAGCTCCGTGAAGTCAGGGGAGTGATTACTAGTTAGTGGGCAATAAGACGAAGACTGAAGGAAAATAATCTGACTCCTCGAGTATCTGTTATTAACTAAAAATAGACGGTTTCGTTTTAATTTGATGCCATCCCCTGACACGTGTTTCTAGGTTTACCGGTTATCAAAAAGGCGTTGCAAGAAGACTGAATTGAACCAAACCGCACCGACTCGTTGGTAAATATATTTAAATATTCTACCAACGTATGCCTTTAGCGACGTCAACGAGGTAAGATGAAGGGAGTGTCAATAACGATTAAAGTAAAATATGAACCTGAGGTATATTCGTGCCATCGGGCGATGCTGGGAATTTATTTCACTAAAACATCAGCAGTTTACCCGTCTTAATCGCCATCATTTTGAACTCAGCAGTCGAGTATAGCGTGACCCCTAATTAAAAATAGACGGTTTCGTTTTGATTCAATTTGAGTCTCTTGACATCCCCTGACACGTGTTTCTAGGTTTACCCGTTATCAAAGAGGCTTTACAAGAAGACTGATTTGAACCAAAACGCACCGACTGGTCGGTGCTAATTATTTTAATTTTTAATCTTTAATTTTACCCGTTATCTGCTATTAGTCAAAAACGTACTGCAGCTTATTGTCAAGCACGCTTGCGTTTTGCAAGGGATCATCTAAACTGGACGTTGGAATAAGGGAGATCTGTTCTCAGATGAGACCAGAATATACCTCTTTGATGGCGACCGAATAAAGAAAGTGTACCGAAGACGAGTAGAGCAGGAATGCTGCATTGAAGAGCGTAGTCCTTATGGAGGTGATTCCTACATGATCAGGAGTGCAATTTCTATGGGGGCACTAATCTACCTTGTTTTCATTGGTACAGGTAACCGTCTTCAAGAGGGGGAGGTTTAACGTGTACAGGGTTATTCACTATATTTTGACCCCACTGTAAACTGCTTTATTTACAGAATTAGAAAAAATGTAAAATACAAATGTTATTTGATTTTTAAATTATGATTTTTTGACATATATATCGTACTAGTGACGTCATCCATTTGGGCGTGATGACGTTATCGACTATTTTTTAAATAGGAATAGGGGTCGAGTGCTAGCTCATTTGAAAGGTTATTCAATTCCCTATTGAGTAGTATAAACATTAACATGATTAATTATACAGGGTGTCCGAAAAAATTTTTTTAATTAAATTAATTAACACAAATAGAAGAATGTATATAATTTATTTAATTCAAAATACATTCTACTGCTGTCAGAAAACAGAAATAAACGTTTATTTAACAAATAAACATTACTTTTCACTTAAATTCAATGTTCAAGCTGCCACCCATGCTGCCTCTTGGCAGTTTGAACGTTGAATTTAGGCAAAAATCAATGTTTATTTGTGCAATAAACTTTTATTTCTGTTTTCTAACAGCAGTAAAATGTATTTTAAGTTAAATAAATTACATACATTCTTCTTTTTGTGTCAATTAATTTAATTAAAATTTTTTTTTGGACACCCTGTATAATTAATCATGTTAATGTTTATATTACTGAATAGGAAATTAAATAACCTTTCAAATAAGCTAACACTTGATCCCTATTACCATTTAAAAAAAATAGTCGATTACGTCATCATTCCCAAATGGATGACATCACTAGTACGATATATAAGGTCTGTTCGTACAGGAATCACTGACTATCAGCAACTGCACGACGCATGCGTGTTTCAATTGTGCGAACGCTAATATTGAAACACGCATGCGTCGTGCAGTTGCTGATAGTCAGTGATAGTTTCTGATTCCTGTACGAACAGGTTCATAATATGTCAAATAATCATAATTTAAAAATCGAACAACTTGTGTATTTTATATTTTTTTCTAATTCTGTAAATAAAGCAGTTTACAGGGGGGTCAAAATATAGTGAATAACCCTGTACATCAAGGAGATTTTTTCAATGTGGTACCTTACGTTGACTACATTGGAGATAAATTTATTTTTAAGCAGGATATTGCAAGGACACATACCTCAAGAATCGTGCAAGATTACATTACTGAAATCAGTTTTCGGGTCATGGAATGGCCAGCGTGTAGTCCAGACCTCTATCCCATAGAACATTTATGGGATGAGCTATAACAAAGAATTTGAGCTAGACTTCATACACAAAACTCGATCCCAGAGCTTATTGTCGCAGTAGAAGAAAGGTGGCTTAACATCCCACAAAAAACAATAGCGAATTTGCTTAGATCTATGCCTAATCATATGAGAGAAGTTAATAATGCAAGAGGAGGTCATACCTATTATTAAAATATTAATTGTTAAATTTTTAATTGTCAAAATATCCTTTTTGTGTTAGGAATTAAAAAAGTGAATTTGCTTGATGCATTTATTTTACAATGTTAAACATAAGTCGAAATAAATTTTCATAAATGTATACTCATCTTAAAGCATATTATTATCTTTCAAACAGCATATTATTATTTTTCCCCTTGTTTTGATCCGGGTAATAGTTTCTGAAAAAAAAAATACAGTTCAAGTCAAACATTTTAAGTGGGACGATTTCTATGCACTTACTTCCATATTAGTCCCATATAATAACATTCTGAGTTGTAACTATTGGAACAAAGACTAGAGTTAGGATATTTTTACATTTTAAGTGTTTCGATGAGTATTAGATCTGCCGAAAATTTAAAGATGTCAAGGTGGAATTTTAACCTCATTGGGGATATAACACTAAAAATTTCATGGGTTGTAGTTGATATTATAACAATGTAGGTATCCTGATTAATATCGAATAACAATTTGTCAAGCTTCAACTGATCTACCTAGCGTTATGCCTTCGCGCTTCCTAATATATTTCCACACGCCCCACACATGCTCCACTGGGTTTAGTGAATGTTCTCTCCGATTCGTAGTTCCAATACCATTCAAATATCAATACCATTCAAATAATATTTTACTATGAACTTAGATTCTAATTCTTCTACCGTTCAATAAATTTATTAGTTCTCGTTGTTGAGGTAATCATAACTTAAAGAGCCTAAGCGGGTGAGATGATGAAAGATGCCTCCAAATAAATTCGAATTCCATATAGGCTACTTTTTAGCAAATATAAAAAACTCACTTTCTGAAATTTTTAGCCCCCTAGGTGGTTACTAAGGTGGTAAAGTGTTACATGTATAACACCTTAGTGATACTAATCCACAAAAAAGGGAATGCAGCTGATTTGGAAAACTGCCGACTAATTAGTATACTGAGCCACCTCTATAAACTTTTCACAAGAATAAACACCACTACTCTGGAAAACAAATGGGACTTTTACCAACCAATAGAACAAGGCGGCTTTCGTAGTGGATTCGGAATAAATTACCATCTTCAAAGTGTTAAGACGGTAATTGAAAAATCGATTTAGTGCAATAGGACACTTGTCCTTGCCTTTGTGGACTTCCATAAGGCATTTGATACCGTTGAGCTGGACGCAGTCTTGAGCGCTTTACATGTATGCCGTATCAATTATCGATATACTAATCTAATATATGTACAACATTTATCACAATGGTAGTGAAGCTGCACGAGAATACCAATTCCATACGAACTGGCGGAGGAGTTCGGCAGGGCGATACTATGTCATCTAAGCTGTTTATCACCGTTCTGGAATACACCTTTAAAATGCTTGATTGGAGGGAGAAAAGTCTAAATATAGATGGACAAAATCTAACAAACTTGCGTTTAGCAGACGATGTAGTTCTACTGGCAGACAATTTAAAGGATATTAGAATAATATTGGAAGACCTTCAAGAAGTGTGCTCTAAGGTTGGGTTAAAAATTAACATATCTAAGACAAAGCTAATGACAAACCTGGTTTCCAGTGAAAACATTCTCATTAGCAACTGCGAAATGGACTTTGCCGAAAAGTAAAAATATCTTGGTCATGAAATACGAATCACGAGATCACGAGAATCAAACGTGCGAACTGAAACGAAGAATTATCCTCTCCTGGACCGCATACGGTAAACTCAGAGATGTATTCAAAAGTGATCTTCCAATCTGCTTGAAACGGAAAGTCTTTAACCAATGCGTCTTGCCGGTTATGACCTATGGTGCTGAAACTCTAACATTAACAACCGCATCTGCTAAGAAGCTAAGAATTGCTCAACGTAAGATGGAGAGGTCGATGATTGGTGTGTCATTGCGAGACCATATAACAAACGAAGAACTACGATTCAGAACAGGAGTCACAGATGTTGTATATCAGGTGGCTAAACTTAAATGTAACACTATAAAGTATGTGAGAACCCCGGAGCTGACATAAATTCAGATCATAATCCATTAGTAGGCGTAATGAAGATAAAACTGAAAAAGATCCAAAAACAAACAAATATACCACGATTTGATGTCTCAAATATAAAAGAAGAACCTGTACGTCAGAGGCTAAAAGCAGAAATAAATGATAACTTAAAGAAAATCAAACAAGACGTGATAAAAACAACATATGTAAATGACAAATGGAACGTGATACAAGAAACGTTAGTAGAGGCAGGAAAGAAGATATTACCCACAAAAATAATAAAAAAAAACAGAGATGGATGACTTCAGAAATCCTAGAGCTAATGGAGGAAAGAAGGAAACATAAAGGCAGGAGTAAGGCAAAATACAAGGAAATCCAGAGATTAATAGGAAAGAAAATAAAAGAAGCCAAATCCACCTGGCTGGCAAATCAATGTAGTGAAATAGAGAATATTCTAAAAAGTATGATAGCTTTACCATGCACAAGAAAATAAAGGAAATCACAAATACACAGCGAAAAAAGAAAGATGGCCTTCTTAAAGACATAAATGGAAAAATTATGATAGAAGTCAAAGAGAAATTAAAAAAGTGGAAGACATACATAACAGATCTGTTTGAGGATAATAGACAAGAACCGGAAGAAATCGACAGCGAACTGGGACCAGAGATCATAATGTAGGAAATCGAACAAGCAATACGAAACGCAAAAAATGGAAAGACTGTAGGTCCAGACGAAACACCTGCGGAATTACTGAAATGTCTAGACGATGAAACTCTACCGGTACTACTGGATCTGTTTAATGAAGTATATAAAACCGGAAAAATCCCTCAGAAATGGTTGGTGTCCACCTTTTTAACAATACCAAAAACAATATACGCCAAAGATTGTTCGGACTATAGGACAATATCACTAATAAGCCATACCCTCAAAATATTTCTAAAGGTGATTCATGGAAGATTATACAGAAAGCTAGAATATGATATGGATGATACCCAATTTGGGTTCCGCAAAGGACTTGGAACAAGAGAGGCGTTGTTTGCGTTTAATGTCCTCTCTCAAAGATGCTTAGATATGAACCTGGATATTTATTCCTGTTTCATCGACTTCGAAAAAGCGTTCGACAGGGTCCGACATGAAAAACTAATAGAATTATTGAAAAACAGAGATATAGACAGACGAGATTTACGAATTATCATTTATCTGTATTGGAATCAAAAGGCCAATATAAAGATAGAAGAACAAGAATCCGAGAATATTGATATAAAGAGAGGAGTAAGACAGGGTTGTGTTCTGTCACCGCTACTGTTTAACCTGTACAGTGAAGCCATATTTCAGGAAGCGATAGCGGAGCTAAGTGATGGAATCTCTATAAACGGAAGAATAGTAAATAACATAAGATTCGCTGATGACACCGTTATAATGGCAGACACCCTGGAATCGCTACAAGAATTGCTAAATAGAATTAACGATTATTGCATTAGATACGGACTAAAAATAAACAAGAAAAAAACTAAATTTATGATTGTCTCAAAAACAGAACATGGAAATGAAAGGTTAATGATAGAGCAAACCCAAATAGAAAAAGTTAAGACATAAAAATATCTGGGAACCTGGGTTGATGACAGAAATGACCAAAGCAAAGAAATTAAAGTCCGAATTGAAACTACAAGGCAAGCATTTATAAAAATGAAGACACTGCTTACAAACAAAGACCTCAAAGACAGATTGAGGGCTCTAAGATGCTACATATTTTCTATATTGCTATACGGAATGGAAGCTTGGACATTGAAGAGACACCACATAAGAAGAATAGAAGCGTTCGAAATGTGGTGTTACAGAAGAATATTGAAAATTCAGTGGGTTCAAAGGATTACCAATGTTGAAGTGCTACGACGTTTAAATAAGGAGTTAGAAATTATGAAAAGTATAAAAACTAGAAAACTGGAATATTTGGGTCACATTACCAGAGGAGAAAAATATGAGTTGCTGAGAATTATTATGCAAGGAGAGATCCAAGGAAGAAGAAGCATAGGAAGAAGACGCATATCCTGGCTGAGGAACCTTGGAGAATGGTTTAACTGTAGTTCATTACAACTATTCAGAGCAGCAGCCAACAAAGTGACCATAGCCATTATGATATCCAACCTCCGATACGAGAGGGAACTTTAAGAAGAAGAAGAAACTTAAATGGAACTGGGCCGGTCATGTGGCCCGTCTGACAGATAGCCGATGGACAAAGAGGTTGCTCGAGACCAAGAGCCGATAAAAGAAGTAGAGGAAGACCACCCACGCGATGGTCGGACGATATAAAAAGAATGACCACTAATTGGATTCTAAGCGCCCAGGACAGAAGACAGTGAAGGGAAATAGAGGAGGCCTGTATCCAGCAGTGGACGCAAAGGGCTGATTGATGATGATGATGAGCTGGTTACGTGACCCATCTAGAGCCTAGGGCCTAATTAGGCTTTTTGGGTCTTTATTTTTTTATCTCAGCCGCATCGAGAGCTAGCGAAAAACTTAAAAAAAAAAGGTGTAACTTTCAAAAAGTTCTGTCTGTTTTTTTATTTTTGCAGGGAAATTTGAATTTCCAGAACTATTTTAAAATTTTAAATGAGTCTAAAAAAACTAAGACACACGTTCTCACGAAAAAAAAATATATAAAGTGTATTTTTGCACAATATTTCACCCTGAATTTTTTCAGATTTTTGGTGAAACGTTCTTTTAAAAATAACCACTTTTTTCACTTAAGCGAAAAAAATAGCGGATTTCTATTTTTAAAAGTACGTTTCACCAATTTGAAAAATCAGAAAAAATTCAGGATGAAATATTGTGCAAAAATACATGTTATATATATTTTTCGCGAGTCTTAGTTTTTTAGACTCATTTAAAATTTTAAAATACCTCGGAACCTCGATAACTCGGATTAATCGGGACCGCAGCCGATCCGGGTTATCGAAAATCCAGGTTAGCCGGAGAATATGGTAAAAATTAATAAAATATGGTATATTTACAGATAAAATCCGTTATAATTGAAATAACATGAAACATATAAGCACAGTACACATCTAAATTACTAAAAACACGTAAACACAAACCTAAGCAAACGGAAGCGAACAATAGAAGACTGTACTACACACAATACAGTCACAATCAGAACGATGTTATGTTATTTTAGAACAGTGAAGACTAAGACCATTGTTTAAAAAATAATTTTTTAAATAGTCTTTTAGTCTGTTTTAAACAATGATGAGACAGTTTGATTGAAATAAATAAAGGAATACTACTACCTGTAACAGGCAGGGCCGTGCCGTGCTATGATGCGGTGAGGCAGTCGCATCAGGCGGCATCATAAGGGGGGCGGCATAATCAGTAAAATCAAAATACATCAAAATAATACAGGAATAAGAAAGGATGTGCAAAATAGAATACTTGAAAAATATCCGAGAGCGTTTTACGTGCCCTGTACATGCCACTCTTTAACTTAGTTTTGAAAATGAAGAAAGCGTCTCCTTCTACAGGAACAACAACCTTTATTATATTATACAAGAACAGTATGTACACTTTTTTTCTGGTTCTACAAAGCGTTAGGAAATTCTGAATAAACATGTTTTACGACTAACTCTATAACCTGGTGTGATCCTAGATGGTCAAGCCGAATAGATGCATTGAAACCTTTAAGATTTTAATTTTGTGAAATACGTGATGCCACTTTCGAAATAATAGAAGAAGTCAACAAAGATTCAGAAACTAAAGTCATAGCACGAAGATAAGCAAAAAATATTAAAAATTATAAAATATGCGGTGTAGTTCTTTGGCATGATATTTTATTTAATATAAATTCCGTCTCGAAGATGTTGAAACATGTAACTATAAATTTGCCAGATTGTGTAAAAATGTTGTCAGAAACTCTATATAGAAATTAATGAAAAGTTTTTGCTAATGAAATTGCAGAAAATCTTGATATAAGTTCCTAATTTGTAGCTAAAAATGAAATTCGAACCTGGAGAAAAAAGCGTCAATTTGATTACGAAAAATCTGTGGATGGCTCTTATCAGAGGAATATAAATTTAAAATATATTTTTCCATCTATATTTTAGACATTGAGTTAATTCTTTGATTGACCGATTTTGGCTTCTAGAAATTCATAAATAAATAAATTGTTGATGATATTTTTAAATTGAGGGAAATAGATGATAAAACACTAAAAACATATTGTATGAATCTTCATTCAATACTTTCAACAGAAAAATAATCAGATAATGATCGTCTATAAATATTGCGTGATATGTATATCCCAAATTAGACCATACCCCCTGAAACCTTTAGAGGTTTTGAACTATTTGTGCCAAAATAACCCAATTTCTTTATACCCAAATGTAGTTGTATCACTAAGAATTTTATTAACACTCCCTGTCTCGGTAACTAGTGGGGAAAGAAGTTTTCAAAATTAAAAATTATTCAAAAATATTTATGAAGCTCCATAAGACAAACTAAACAATTTAGCACTCATTTCAATAGTCATCACTAACTGCTACTTTACTGACTACACCAATCTGATTGACGAGTTTGCCAAAATTAAATTCAGAAGGGTAAAATTTTAATTTTTGTAAATGTTATTTAATGTTAATTACATATTTCATTTAATTTAAAGTATGTTTTGTTTTTAAAATAAAAGTTTTCTTTTTTGTTTTGTGCAGTTGAATTTAATAAAAATAAAAGGTACAAGTAAGTTTGTACGTTTCAATAATATAAGGTAAGTTTCAATAATATAAGGGGCGGCATTTCGAAGACTTGCATCATATTGAAAAGACGTACCGCACGGCTCTGGTAACAGGTGACTGTTGTTTCCGATAATTCAAGCTAATGACTGCCATGCCGCCGTGTGCCATGAGTCATTTTTATTATCGTATAGTTCAAATTACACAAATACACATTATCTCTCAAATATTATATTACATACATTTTTATTTTGAATTGTTTGTCTGATGAAAATCGGTCCGGGTTAGCCGGACTTCCGGGTTATCGGGGCCGATTTTTCGGGGTTCCGCTGTAATTGTAAAAATTCAAATTTCCTGCCAAAATTTAACAAAAAAATTTCTCAGATAGAACTTTTAAAAGCTACAACTTTTTTATTTAAAGTTTTTCACTAGCTCCCGATGCGGCTGAGATAAAAAAAATTAAAACCTCAAAAAGCTAATTAGGCTCTAGGCGGATCACGTGACCCTCTAGTGGGCTAAAAATTTCAGAAAGTGAGTTTCTCTATATGTGCTAAAAAGTGGCCTATATGGAATTCGAATGGAGTTAAGGGGCATTTTTCATCATCTTACCCGGTTAGCCCGTTTCTGATTATTTTTCAGAATATACCTATTTAATTAACTTTGTTAAAAACTTTTGATTCGTTGCATGATTTGGATACAATATAATAAATGATAATATAATAAATGACTGAAAATAATGAACCTTGTACGCCAATAAATCAATATGAAAAGGAGTAAAAATCGATTATTCCGTCCTGCAATTTAACTATTATTTATCCTGCGATATAACTCGTAATATACAGTGTTTTTTTTTTAAATTTACGTCAATAACTACTTCCAGGTGTCATTCAGCATAAGATTATTTTAGAAATACCATTCACAAGCAGGGGCGTAACAGAGGCCCCCGCAGCGTGAAGCTTGCGGGTAGGCCCCAATCGCTTAGGGGCCCCATCTTGTCATCTGATATTATGTAAAAATTTGTTATTGTTATATTATTTTACGTTGTGTGTTTAAAATTAAAAACGTAAATTTCTAAATAAACGTATTTGCCAAGTGAATCATCTCATAATATTTATTTATAAACTTAATCCCTTCCGGCCTACCAAAATTTTATGGTAACGACAATAAACTACTATAATGCTTTGTACGTGACTATTGAAAGATTTGAGAATTGCAATTTGCCGAATTTTAGAACAATATTTCTAAATCTCGTAATGGGTTTTCTGTTTAATCCTTACCTACATTTAGTATTTCGATACAATTATCCAGAGGTGTAACAGAGGCCCCCGCAGCATGAAGCTTACGGGGGGCCCCAATATGTCAAGGGCCCCATCTTGTAGTCTAATATATGTAAAAATGTGTTGTTATATTATTTGCATACATACGTTTTTTAAGCAGTGCAGTATTGAAAATGAAGTTGTCCATTCGAATTAATAAAATTGTAGATATATTCGCTGATAGTAGATAGTGTACGAAGAAAGTTGTTCATCTCATAGAATCAAACTAATGTAATCATTTAGTAATTTTTGTTATATTTTATTCTATACTCTATACCAATAAAGATGAAAAATGTAAGTCGTCATAGACAATGCATGAATACACCAATAGCTCAGTAAATGGCAGTTTTGGAGTGAAATTAACAGCGTCCCGACGGACGTATTTGCTTAACAATTTGGATTTATGTTCTAGTTACACTCCACTTCAAAGTTGGATTTATGCCGTTGATTGCTTTTACTTCGGGGGGTGACACCCCTCCTTGGGGTGAAAAACATACGTTTAAAATAAGTCCGGAAATGTATAAATTGACTAATTATAAGCAACTTTTGTTCTTTTATAGAGTTTCTTTATCTATGCTAATACTTTTCAAGTTGTTGGCGAGTGAAAATGTTTATTTTTAAAAAAAAAAAACGTTTTCGGACGGGTTTTTCGCAAATAACTCAAAAATAAGTATTTATCGAATTAAATATTAGATATCGAAAAAATATTTGTAGCAAAAATGTAGATACAAAAAATGGTGTACTTATTCATGAACTCTTGAACACAGTAAAAGCACAGTTGAAGCTCATGAAAAATTCTTCTTATTTGTCCAATTCCAAATCGAATATTTCAACCTGAAATAACCAAAAAATTAAGCAATTTTCGGAAAAAACTCTTAAAACTTTTTTTAAATGTTTCAAAAAAAGCTTTATTTTTATTTTGTATAAAAGTATCTAGCACCAAAACTACACGAGTTACGCTCAAAATAAAGTTGGCACCTTTTTTGGTAAAAAAAAATCGTGAAAATCTGCCCCTATTTCGCACACCAAATAAAATTTATCATTAGCGCTTTACCATTTACTTTAAATATTTATTGCTTATATGATCTGTAAGTTTGACCGGTTCAAAGTTCTTATTTTTGAAAAAATTTAAGTTTTTTTTTGGAAAAATGCCTTTTTTCAAAATAACTTAAAAAGTATTAGTGATACGAAAAATCTCAAAGAGTAAAGAAATGTAGGTAGGTCTTGCTTTTATAAATATTTAGGCTTTATTTTGTTTTTCAGTAAGACAAAAATTGGTTAAGATATGGCTGTTTAAAATTTGCATATACTCGTGATTAGTGACTCGTTCAAGACCTTCAACTAGAACTCTTTTAAAAATAAGCACTTTGAACCGGTGAAAGTTACAGGTCGTATAAAAAAGTTAGGTAATTTGTAAGGCGATAATGATTAGTTTCATTTGGGGTGCCAAATAGGGGGAGATTTTCACAATTTTTTACCAAAAAATGGGATTAACTGTATTTTGAGCGTAACTGGCTTAGTTTTGATGCTAGAAACTTTTGTTAAAGACAAAGCTTCTTTTAAACACTTTAAAAAAGTTCCCCGAACAGTATTTAATTTTTTGGTTATTTCAAGTTGAAATATTCGATTTGGAATTTGACGAATAAGAAAAACTTTTCATGAGCTACAAGTTTTCTTTTACTGAGTCAATAGACTTCATTTTTGTTTCATTTGTTTTATAAGCTAAATACATTTTTGCTAACAATATTCTTTTCGATCGAATACTTACTCTTTGAACTGTTTGCGAAAAATCGCATAAAAACGTGTTTTTTTTTTGTTGTAAAACATTTTTACTCATAATTAACTCCAAAAGTCTCGAGATGACCATTTCGGTGGTGAGACTGAAAATTACACGGTATCGCCATATTTTATGTTCATTTACTGGGCTGTAACACATATAGGTATTTGTTACACATGTCGCATTAATAATTTTTTAAAGAGGGCCTCATTTCCAATTCTGCGGGGGGGCCCCAACAAAGTTTGTTACGCCACTGTTCACAAGAATAATAGTAGGTAGGCACAAAAAAACAGAAAAATTTAAATTCACAACTATCTGGATATTAAACGCTGGTTCAACATTTCTGGAACTAAATAAAAACTTTCTTTCCTTTAAAAACAAAATTCGTTCTATACTTTTAGGAGAAAATAGTGAAAGGAGAAAAGAAATTACAGATATATGTACAAAAATTTAGGTTATGTTATAATATACAGTATGGTGCAAATGAAAGGAATAAATCTTTATTTCGTAGACCGGCGATTTTAAGGAAAAATCCCGAAATAGGTCGTTTTTTATTTTTAAATTCTGATATTTCGTCATATATGGCATACTAGTGACGTCATCCATTTGGGCGTGATGACGTAATCGATGAGTTTTTTAAATGAGAATAGGGGTCGTGTGCTAGCTCATTTAAAAGGTTATTGAATTCTCTATTCAGTAATATAAACACTTACATAATTATTTATACAGGGTATCCAAAAAAAATTTAAAATAAATTATTTGACAAAAAAGAAGAATGTGTGTAATTTATTTAATTCAAAACACATTTTACTGCTGTCACAAATCAGAATTCACATCAGAATTAATTTATTTATTCACAAATAAACATTGCTTTTCGCTTAAATTAATTATTCAAACTTTCAAGAGGCAGGTGGCTGGCAGGAGCTGGCTTGAACATTGGATTTAATCGGAAAGCGATGTTTATTTGTGATACTAAATTGTATTTTGAATTGATTAAATTACATAC
Organism: Diabrotica virgifera virgifera; assembly: GCF_917563875.1. Taxonomy (NCBI): domain Eukaryota; kingdom Metazoa; phylum Arthropoda; class Insecta; order Coleoptera; family Chrysomelidae; genus Diabrotica; species Diabrotica virgifera. The sequence goes on along the minus strand of NC_065444.1, from coordinate 183,380,340 downwards.
ATTTTTCTTCTTTTTTGTCAAATAATTCAATTAAAAAAATTTTTTGACACCTTGTGTAAATAATTATGTAATTGTTTATATTACTGAATAGAGAATTTAATAAAATTTCAAATGAGCTAGCATACGACCCCTATTCCCATTTAAAAAAATCATCGATTGCGTCATCACGCCCAGATGGATGACGTCGCTAGTGTACCATATATGCCAGAATATCATAACATAAAAATAAAAATCGGCCTGTTTCGGGATTTTTCCTTAAAGTCGCCGGTTTACGAAATAACGAATTTATTCCTTTCATTTGCACCATACTCTATAATATGTCACGTCGTTATCAAAATACGATTTCCCAAGTGGAAATCGAAACGTCAAATAAACTTAATTTTAAAGTAAAAGTGTGGCTTATTCCCACCAAAAACACTATTATACATGTAAGTAACAAGGAAATATATATTTCTTCAGATATCTTCAGAACAATATTAAGACCTAATTATATGTCTTTTTCGTGTGTTCCTCTAATTATCAAAAGTGTATTTAATTTTTATTTATTTATTTAATCGATGTAATTCGTTGTTTTAGAAAAATTATGAGATGGATCCGGGAGAAATTCATATAGTAGGCCATTCTTTAGGGGCGCATACAGCTGGTTATGCTGGAGCTTTAGTTCCAGGTCTGGGAAGAATAACAGGATTGGATCCAGCTGAGCCGTACTTCCAAGTAAGTACCTAGTTTATCTATAATAAATATTTAGATCCAAAAAAGTAATACTGTCTGTCTGATAGCCAAAGTTGCTAGGCGGACGAACAGTTTTGCAAGGCGCTATGAAGCATAGCATAGCTATGAGAGGTTGATGCAAATCCAAATAAGTTAGAATAGGCTGTTATTATGTCGTACAGAGCTATGAATAAGTAGTACGGAAAAGACCTTGACGCTAAGTGTTAATCACTCCATAAATCTCTACCGAAAAATCGTATATACATAAAAACTGAAATATATGAAAAGAAACACAAAATGGTTAATGCCTGAATTATAAATGGAAAACTAGAGATATATTATTAGACAGTGGTGGATCGAAACTGGTCTTAGGGAGAAACTTCCAATGAAACACCAACCAAAAGACAGAAAAAAGATAAACCCAAACTACATAAAAGACATAAATAATAACATATGCATTAAGTTGCCTTAATTTTCCTAACTAGCTGAGTTGAATTTTTTTGTCTGTGGTTAAAGTTTTATGTCAGCGAATATATTTTATGTATCAACAATTTTTTTTCTTTAATTTTGGACCTTGTTAGGGGGGAAATTTCCCCATTTTCCCTCCCCGTAGATACGCCACTGCTATTAGACAGGAAATCTACATTGTTTAATAACTTCAAAGATAGGTAATAACTTTTCCTTTTCTTCTTAGAGTGTCCCATCCGTTTTGGGCGTTTAAAATCGTCAGTATAATAAGTACGGACTGCTCGCTGAAATGTGAATGGTACAAGGTACAAACATTCAAAACGGGATGATTCAAAGATTATGAAAATATCTACATCTAAGGACGAAGCCCCATTAGTGAACAACCCGTGTCCTTCGATCCGTTGAAACATCGCAATTGATGGACGCGGCGCAGCTCAACGCACTGATGGGGCCTCGTCCCGATGCGTTGTTCCGTTGCGACGTCGCAATGCAACGCAGCGCAACGCACTAATGGGGGCACGTCCCGGTGCGTTGTTTCGTTGCGACGTCGCAACGCAACGCACTAATGGGGCCTCGCTCTAAGGCGAAATCATTAGTGCAGTTGTTGATTGAGGTATTGAAGCAGGGTGCCTTCAATACCTCAATCAACGGTGCAATCTCATATGCAAGAGAAGGTAGTGGCAGTATTCCTTCAATGTAGTCTTTAAATCTGAATTTCGGTACCCATTCTAAAACCTGGTTATTTTTAATTATAACCACTTACTTAGTTTTTTTATATACACTCACCGGCACTATCGGCAATTTATAACTTTATTATTTGTGCTCCGATTTTCAACATTCTTGCACCAGTTTGTAGGTACATGTATTGTTATCATTTGGTATTATTCCAATGACCCAACAATTTTGCTTGCATGGGATTATACAGGGGTGAATGGAAACGTTGTATTTTCTCCTAACTTTAAAAAATTCTGTGGAAAAATGGAAGAGCTGATTTTGTTTCATAGTCTGTCATATTATCTCGGACGCATCACTAAAAATTTTGTTTTTGAATTATCTGAATATCCCTTTTCTTGTAAGAGCTGTACCATTTTTTGTAACTAAAAACTCTGATGGCCTCATACAATAGAAGTTGGATTGATAAGATTAGAATGGCCTGCATGCAGCCCAGATCTCAATCCCATTGAGCATTTATGGGATGAATTGACAAAAGCTATTCGCCGTCATCCTAGGCCTCCAGAAAATTTGATACAGTTATGGCTCTGGTAGAGGAATATAGGGCTATTCCTCAGGCAAGGATAACACATCTTTATTCGATGTCAAACAGATTGCGAGCAGTCGTTTCTGCAAGAGGTGGACATACTTGCTATTGAATTGTTTGATTTTGTTGTTAATTTTGTTTTGTTTTGTTAAGTTTAGTGCGTTCGATATTTTTAATTAAAAAAACCTTCAAAGCTATGTTTTCATTTACAGCTCTTACAAGAAAAGAGATATTCAGATAATTCAAAAAACAAAACCTTAGTGATACCTCCAGGATAATACAAAAGAAGTATGAAACAAAATCAGCCCTCCAATTTTTCCACAGAATTTTTTAAATTTAGGAGAAAATACAACGCTTCCATTCACCCCCGTATAATACCATCTAAGCAAAAATTTCTTGTTACAGGAATAATAACAAACGACATCAATACATGTACCTACAAACTGATGCAAGAATCTTGAAAATCGGAGTACAAATAAAAACGTTATAATATATTGTCAAACTTAATCAAAAATGAAAAAAACATTTTTAAGAAACGCTTTTTTTAGTTACGAGTGACTAAAATTAAAAATATTATAAAAAAATCAACCAAAAAGCAAAAAATAAAAAAAATCAAATTCGAAAAAACTCTTAGACATATTAAATATACAAAAATCTCACACATTCGTTAAAAAATTGAAAAAATCTAACACATTTGTTAAAGAAAAGCGTGGGGCGCGAAAAGTAAAAAAGTATCTATCCTCAAACCGTTTATTCGATGCAGACGCTCCCCACGCTTTTCTTTAACGAATGTGTTAGATTTTTTCAATTTATTAACGAATGCGTGAGCTTTTTGTATATTTTTAATATGTCTAAGAGTTTGTTCGAATTTGAATTTTTTTTTATTTTTTGCTTTTTGGTTGATTTTTTTATAATATTTTTAATTTTAGTCACTCGTAACTAAAAAAAAGCGTTTCTAAAAAAATTTCATATTTTTTTTATTGTGCTTTTTATATTGTGTCCTATTAAATAATAAAAACTGGTGTTATTGCAAGTTCTTTTTTTATAAAAGTGTAATTATTTTATACTGTTTAATAGTATGCACATATTCAGAACCCTGAAGTTCAGATGCACCCCCTGAAAATAATCTTGGGCGCTCATGTAGGTATGCATATTGCAGAGTTAAAATCGCTCGAAAATCGCCTGGCTTGTTTATTTTCTTTATATTTGAATATTTAAATTTATTCTAAAGTCACCTCAAAGATATTTTTTGTAATATCAATGTTTACCCTTTTTTAACTTTGAGGGGATTTTTGGGGAAAATTACCGCTACTCTCCAGTAAGACCAGCATCTTTCGTGCTATCTTTTATAGATACGTAGTCATGACAATAACAGAAGATAATATGACTTGGAGCAGGTAGGCGGGGCCAACGTAGCTACGTCACTCTGTGAGTAGATCAGCATTATATTCAGTGTTGTCGTATAGTAAACACTGCTTATTTTTGTGTTTAAGGTGAATATTTTACTTATAATTTGTTACACTTCTATCAAAAATATTATATTCATAGTTAGATTTGAATTGTCCTTAGGAGGTGTGATCATAAATATAATAAATGAATAAGAGAACTTAAGTAATAAAAAAATATAACTGATGAGCTTCATGACTATCGCAGCTTTAACTTTTTTTATCATTTAACACATTACAATTTTATTGTTACCTTTATTTCATCGTCAGTACATGTATTATACAGGGTGTATAATACATGTATTATATATAGGGTGGAAGGCACTTATGGAATAAAATTATTTCTGTTCTTGTTTTAAAAAAATTTAAAAAACGCTGAAACCCGTTTATTTTTATATATAAATGTAGGCTTTTTAAACCTAAATTTAAATTTAAACAGGGTGATTCACGCAAGCCTGGTACAGTTCATAAGCTTTATTTTTAATGAAACACCCTATATATTTTTATATTATTAAAAGCTACTTAACGCCCTGATTTCAACGACCCATATCATGTATGATGTATTACAGGGTGAAAATTTGAAATTACAGTGTATGGAAACCACTAATGGAATAAAATTGTGTGTGTCCTTATTTTAGAAAATTATAAAAAACGCTAGGATACGTCAACTTTTAAATTTAGATATGCTCTCTTTAAACATTAATTAAAATATACGGGGTGATCCACACAAGTCTATCATAGTCCATGATCTTTAATTGTAATGAAACACCCTATATATTTTTATGTTTTTCGAATTTGCTAAATAACTTCATCACAAAAAAGTGTATTGTATAGGGCCTATTATGAATAATACAAGATGAAAATTTTAAAATTATATAGGTTAAAGTTTCGTCAAGATATTAAATAGGTAGGTACCTACATAAAATTTTGAAATTATCTAATAATTTATCATACTTTAAATAATAGTAAAGTATGTATATAATAATGGTATTTTATCTAAATAAAGACATATATTTTCTAAACTAAGTATAAATAATATTTATTTTTTTTTGGTTTTGTATCTTTAATATCTTAACGAAATTTATGAATAATTTAAAAATTTCACATTTTCAAAATTTCACCTAATATTATTCATAATGGACCCGAATAATACATTTTTTTTAGATGAAGTTTTAAAGTAGCTTCTAAGCACATAAAAATATACAGGGTGATCCATTAAAACTAAAGATCATGGACTATGCTGTACTTGCATAAATCACCCTGTAAATTTAAATCTATGTTTGTAAAGCGCCCACTTAAATTTAAAAGTTGACCTGTTCCGGCATTTTTTCCAATTTTTAAAATAAGGACACAAACAATTTTATTCCATAAGTGGATTCCATAGTTAATAATTTCAAAATTTCATCCTGTATTGTTCATAATTAACCCTACATGATATAGTTAGTTGAAATGAGGTTGTTAAGCAGCTTTTAAAAATATAAAAATATATAGGGTGTTTTATTAAAAATAAAGCTTATGGACTCTGTTTGACTTTTATGAATCATCCTGTAAATTTAAATTTTTGTTTAAAAAGTGCAGATATTTATTTAAAAATCGACGAGTATCAGCGTTTTTTATAATTTTTCGAAACAAGGACAGAAATCATTTTATTCTACAAGGGCCTTCCACACTGTATAATTAGACGTATGTTGCCTAATAATAAAAAAATCATGTTTCTGATTGCTTTTTATTATTAGAATATGTTCTCAATAATTATATTTAATCATACTAAAGAAAACAGCACTTCTAGAAAGTTTCACAACTGATATTAAAAGCTAAAATCTCCAAATCATAATGGCAATGCATTCGAAATTTAAAGGATCTACTCACAACGTGACGTCATGCGCGACCTGAACGAAATTAGGAACGCTCCATATCATATCTTGTGTTATTGTATCATGATACGTAGTGACTATGAATGTTGCGTTTCTTGTCCCTTCATCTATTCTCTCAATGTTATCAGTCCATCGGCTTTCCTTGGACCACTAGTACCTAACTTAATATTATCAGTATATATGTTATATGTTAAAAAAATGTTAATATTTTTAAATACATATATGGAACTGGAGAAACGTACGTTTCATGGTCTTCTGTTTGGATGATCCATGTTTCAGAGGCGTAGCTAAATATTGGGAAACCCAGTTTTCGTATAATATTCATCTTATTTTTTATGTGTGTATGATTTTCCATATTAATATTAAAGATTAGTATTGTCCTTAGGGAATGCCAGCACACGTGCGCCTGGATCCAAGCGATGCGGAACTTGTGGACGTTATTCATACTGACGGTAAAGGTATCTTCTTCTTAGGTAAGTTTACTCAGGATTTCTTCAAAACTAAAGCATAAAAGATGGCATTTTTCAAGGTTATGGCATGTCTCAACCTTGTGGTCATTTAGACTTCTATCCCAATGACGGTAAAGAGCAACCTGGATGTGATATTACCCAATCACCGTTAGTTCCTTTAACTCTAATAAGGTAAACCAATAATGACGTTAATGTGTAAACAAAACAATTGTATAGTTCAAACCCAACTCTTCTTTCAGAGCGTCATTCTTTATTGAATTTTCTCTAACGCATTAAGTTGGAAGTGACTTCTACTTATGGATGTATAATTGGTTGGCGTTTAAAATACACTTAATCGACAACCAATCAATAAGCAAAAGTAGGCCTAACCCATCGTGAAATTACTTTCACAATGTCAACCGGTAAAATTTTATTGTATATTAATTTATTTTTTCAGTATAATATTTTAGTGCAGTCACTGAAGGTGGATATGAGCTATTACCTCCGATTTCGTTAAACCTCCATCGATTTGCTTGAAAATTGGTGAGTGGCTAGAGGATATCTCAAGGAACAAAGGTGACATGGTGCCAACTTGCGCTTTTAGCCTGGGGGTGGATGCCACCCCTCCTCGAGGGTGAAAATTATTTTATTAAAAATAACCCCACAATTCCATAGAGGGACAAATTATAAGCAAAATGTGTTATATAAAGTTATTAAAATAAATCAAAACTTTTTGAGTTATTAAAGATCAAAGATTTTAATTTTTCGTGATAAAAATGCATGTTTTTAACCGATTTTTCATAAATAACTCAAAAACTATAAGTTTTTACAAAAAAGTTATTACCAAAATTGAGGCTAATAAAAAATCAAATAAACTCCTTACTAGAAAAACCTTTCAATGTTAAGTAAAAGTGAGTTTATAGGTAATTGAATGTATATTTCTTTCGTCGAGTACGCAAATCTAAGTATTCAAGATTAAATACCGGGAAAATGATGCATTTTATAACATAAACTTATTAAACATTTGTCAAAGATCATAGAAATATCTATCAAATAAGTGCTCGAACAAGTTGATAGCATTAAAATTTATGCACCAAAAATGTTTCAAAATGTATCTTTTAAAAATTTTTCCAAAAAATGTTATTATTTTTTTGTAAATAACTCCGTTAATTTTTAAGATATCATGTTCACCTAAAAACTAATTAAAAGTTAATTCCAAGAGCTATTAAAAACGTCAAAATTAGTCTTTTAAACCTCCTACTTTTTTAACAATAAAAGGTTAAATGGCCCCAGTTACATGGTTCTCGCAGAAAAATTGAAATTTTAAACGTTTCTATCTCGGTTATTTTTTACTCCACGGAAATAGTAAAATGGGTAGTACTTGGAACAGAAAAAAACTAAAATATAGTTATATATTACTTTTTACGTATATTGAGTATTTTTGTAGTTATTATCAAAAGAAAATGAAAAGTTCGATAATATTAAAAATTCTGATTTTTTTAAAGTATATCTTTTTTTTCAAAAATATGCATTCTAAACCGGTAAAAATTGTTGAAATCATTAGCTATGTTAACCTAAAAAGATTATTGTGAGGATTACTGCAAATTTAAATTTTTGTGGAAATGGCATATGTTTTATTTTTCACTTTTTCCTAAAAAAATCGAAAGGGTTCTCTTATTTTCATCATAACTTGCTTAATTTTGATGCTATTAACTTCTACTGGAGCTCATTTGATAGGTATTTCAAAGTACTTTGACAAGTATTTACCAAGTATATTCTATAAAATGTATCGTTTTCCCGTTATGTAAACTTGAATACTTAGATTTGAGTACTCGTCGAAAAAAATATACATTCAATTACCCATAACTCACTTTGAAATAACATTAGTTTAGTTCTTTAAGTGGGGAGTGTATTAAATTTTTTTATTATCTTTAATTTTGGTAATAATAGCTTTTTTACAAAAGCTTATAGTTTTTGAGTAACACGTGAAAAACAGCTTTAAAACATGCATTTTTTTTAAGAAAAAATTAAATCTTTGATATCTAATAACTCAAAAAGTATTATTTATGTTGATACCTTTATATAACAAATTTTGCTTAGAAGTTGCCCCTCTTTCGATTTCTGATTTTTATTTTTAATAAAAATCAGATTTTCTTTTTTTTATTTTTAATAAAAAAAAAATTCACCCCCGAGAAGGGGTGGCTTCCGCCCCCAGGATAAAAGCGCAAGTTGGCATCATGTCACCTTTGTTCCTTGAAGTATCTTCTAACTACTCACCAATTTCCATGAAAATTGATGAAGGTTCAACGAAATCGGAGGTGAAAACCTTCAATAACTCCACTATTTTAAGTATTAATAATTCTGATATACAGGGTGGTTCATCTTATACGCCTCGGTCTCTGTACGGAAAACCACTTGATATTTTAAAAAATTTTCTTCACAGAAATATACAGGGCCTTTAATACTACAACCTAAAAATAATGTGAATTATACAGGGTGTTCCAAAAAAGAGTGGTATATCAAAGTTATATTTTTTCTTATGGAATGCCCTATATCTGATAACATTATTGAATTGACCTTAAAAAATAAGCTATACTTTCAGAAGGGTTCCCTACACCTAAATACAGGGTGTTTTGATTTATTTCGATTTTTATAAAAATGTAAGGTTTTAGAAAAAAATAAATATCTACGAATCTAAGAAGCAGTAACAAATTCTTTCTTGGATCTTAATAATAGACTATTTAGCATACTTAAACAGATGCTTATTGCAACAAAATTTCTTACAGGGTGGTCAAAATATGAGATTGTTCTATTAACAAATTCAAGCTGTAATAACTTACTTATTTTAAATGGAACACCCTGTATCTTACTAGTCTATCGCGTAGAAAATTTACTTAGCTTTCAATTTGTGTTAGGGTTTCCTATACCTATCTTTTTACAGGGTGGTCAAAATATTAGATTGTTCTATTAACAAATTCAAGCTGTAATATCTTACTTATTTTAAATGGAACACCCTGTATCTTACTAGTCTATCGAGTAGAAAATTTACTTAGCTTTCAATTCTTATTAGGGTTTCCTATACCTATCTAGCTGCATTTTTTAAATATTTAAAGATTTCCTAATTTGTAAGCTTTAAAAATTAGAATTAAGTACCTATGTCGTGGTTATGTACAACACATCACCAACACCGGCAATATACTTAAATATCTTAGTCAAGATAGTTTCATTAATAAAATTCACATTTTTATCATTTAATCACACAGAGTGTTCTTATTTTAAATGACATACTCGATATTCTATTCTTTATAATGGAAGATATTTAAAATATCTTCAATTCCATGTTAACATTCTCAATACACATGTTATTCTGTAAATATAAATTCCCATGTTATTCTGTAAATACCCATTTTTACATATTTTTGTACAATAGGCTCGTTTTCGTCAAAGTAGCCATTGAATTTAATTGTTTGTAATTGCGATTTAAAGATTCAAACAAAAAGTGGCGTTCTTAAATTTACTTAATAACCGTTGGGTTAAGATATGGAAAATACTTATACGAAATGAAATATAATTTAAATATCTTCCAGAATACGGCATCTAATATAGGGTATGCAGTTTAAAATAAACATATTATTCAATTTCACATGTAGGCCAAAATCAACTAAAATAATACAACACTCTGTGTGATTACATGATAACAATGAAAATTTTATTATTAATGACAGTATCTTGTCTAAGTATATTGCCGGTGTTGGTGATGTGTTGTACATAAACACGACATAGGTACTTATGTAATTCTAATTTTTAAAGCTTACAAATGAGGAAATCTTTAAATATTTAAAAAATGAAGGGAGATAGGTATAGGAAACCCTAATAAGAATTGAAAGCTAAGTAAACTTTCTACTCGATAGACTCGTAAGCTACAGGGTGTTCCGTTTAAAATAAGTAAGTTATTACAGCTTGAATTTGTTAATAGAACAATCTAATATTTTGACCACCCTGTAAAAAGATAGGTATAGGAAACCCTAATACAAATTGAAAGCTAAGCAAAGTTTCTACGCCATAGACTGGTAAGATACAGAAAACAATCTCATATTTTGACCACCCTGTAAGAAATTTTGTTGCAATAAGCATCTGTTTAAGTATGCTAAATAGTCTATTATTAAGATCCAAGAAAGAATTTGTTACTGCTTCTTAGATTCGTAGATATTTATTTTTTTCTAAAACCTTACATTTTTATAAAAATCGAAATAAATCAAAACACCCTGTATTTAGGTATAGGGAACCCTTATGAAAGTATAGCTTATTTTTTAAGGTCAATTCAATAATGTCATCAGATATAGGGCATTCCATAAGAAAAAATATAACTTTGATATACCACTCTTTTTTAGAACACCCTGTATAATTCACATTATTTTTAGGTTGTAGTATTAAAGGCCCTGTATATTTCTGTGAAGAAATTTTTTTAAACTATCAAGTGGTTTTCCGTACAGAGACCGAGGCGAATAAGATGAACCACCCTGTATATTTTATAATTTTTTTTATTTAGAAACATACAATCCACATCAACCACGCAGGGTTATTACTGGAATAACGTAAACAAGAGTTCAATTTTTTTACATTAAATAGCTGTACAGTAGTCTACCTTTATACAGGGTGTCCCGAAAAGATTGGTCATAAATTATACCACACATTCTGGGGTCAAAAATAGTTCGATTGAACCTAACTTACCTTAGTGCAAATGTGCTCATGAAAAAAGTTACAGTCCTTTGAAGTTACAAAATGAAAATCGATTTTTTTCAATATATCGAAAACTATAAAAGAATTTTTATGGAAAATGAACATGTATCATTAATATGGCAGGAACATCTTAAAACAAAATTATAGTGAAGATTGTCCACCCCATAAAAAATTTATGGGGATTTTGTTCCCTTAAACCCCCCCCAAACTTTTGTGTATGTTCCAATTAATTCATTATTGTGGTACCATTAGTTAAACACAACGTTTTTAAAACTTTTTTGCCTCTTAGTATTTTTTCGATAAGCCAGTTTTTATCGAGATGCGGCTACTTTTTTAATATATTTACATAAAAATTTTATGGGGGTTTTGTTCCTTTAAACCCCCCAAATGCTTGTGTACGTTCCAATTAAACCATTACTGTGGTACCATTAGTTACAAACAGTGTTTTTAAAACTTTTTGGCCTCTTAGTCTTTTTTTGACAAGTCACCTTTTATCGGGATGTGGCTTCTTTTTCAAAATATACCTAAAAATGTAAATTATAAATAAATTGTCAGATTATTAAGAGGTCTCTATAATCATACTTAACCATATACAAATATGTGGTGTATTCGACAAATATTCAAAATATGTCGATAAATACTGGCTTATCGAAAAAGTACTAGGAGGCAAAGAAGTTTTAAAAACATTGTGTTTAACTAATGGTGCCACAATAATAATTTAATGGTAACGTACACATAAGTTTGGGGGGGTTTAAAGGAACAAAACCCCCTTAAAATTTTTATGGGGTGCACAAATTTCACTTTAATTTTTTTTTAAGATGTGGCTGCCATAAGAATGCTACATGTCCATTTTCAATAAAAAATCACTAAGAGTTTTCGATATATGAAAAAAAATCGATTTTCATTTTGTAACTTCAAAGGGCTGTAACTTTTTTTGTGTGCACTATTTTATATAGGTAAGTGAGGTTCAATCAACCTATTTTTGACCCCAGAATCTGTGGTATAATTTATGACCAATCTTTTTGGGACACCCTGTATAACGATTCCCTATAAATGATAATTCCCCAAATTCCCCTATAACGATGAATGTAGTAAACGTTGTTTGGTTCGTCACAAGGATAGTGTATTAATTATTTCTCTATACCGATATCGTTTTCTCTTTATAGCGATCACTTCTCAGCATCCAATAGTCGATGGCGAATGTGCTATTGTGTTTAAAACCGTCTACACATGCTCTGACAAAATCAGGGCTGACAAAGTTAGGTCTCCTGACACGATAAAATTCCCCGCCTATTTTTGTCCGGGTGGACTCTACACACCTCCTGATAAAAGTATCTGACAAAACGTAAAATTATTATTTTATTTACATTTTGTCTAAACATAATGTGTATAAGTCGTATTTTAACAATAGTATATGAGGTATGTTAAAAGATATGAATTGCGCCTCTTGTATCTTTATATTTCACAACATGGAAAAGTATTATTAAGAAAAGTTATTTGGAATTGAAAATTATGTTCTAATGTGCAAATATATTCTTCTAATTGAAAAAAATATTTAAAAAGTTTTCTCAAATTACGGATACCCTTGGATATTCTAAGGATATCTTGTTTAAAAATAGTCCTAGAATTTTTTACAATATATACCTACACCATTTTAAAGTAAAGAAAATAAGCTTTCTTTTGTATTGAGCAATGTATATACCTAAATGTAGAAGAAAGAAAGTTATAATGAGAAATATAAAAATAATTGTAAAAAAAATCAAAAATCGTTAAAAGTATAAAATTTTGAAAAGCCATAACTTGTTTAAAAATAGTCGTACAACTTTATACAATAGACAATTTTAATGGTAATTGACTTCTCTTCCTACTAATAATGTTGCATTGCATATAATATCTTAAAATGCGTAGAAAAAAGTTACAGAACAATGTTTGCGAAATAATGGGGAAAATGGAAAAAAATACTCTAAGTGGCGAACTTTGAAAATTCATATTTCAGAAATTATAAATCCTGGAGACTTCTACCAATCGTCATTTTAAAGAGGAAGGATGGAAGTTTTTTTCTGTGAAGAAATGTCTGTAGCTATATCCCCATGACAAAAAGTTATGAGGTAAAAACAAAATTGCTTTGCTTTCGTGTTTTTTTGCTATTTTTTGAATAGGTATATTTTTGTAAAAAAAAATATTTTTGACTTTAAAAGGTCAGGCTTTTGACATTTTGGGAGTACAAAAAGTGCAATGTTTTAAAATATACAGCTCTAAAGTAAATTCTCATAGATAACACGTTATTTGTGTATAAATAGATCATTAACGAATACGGAAAGAATGAAATAAACAACCTATTACGAATTGATGGTAAATAGTATATTACATAAAATTATCAATTTACTTACATTGTGTATACCTATACTATACTCCGTCTACCGAACAGACGGGGTAATCAGGTGAATAAATCACAATATTTCTTCAAAATATCTTAACTCACGCCCTTATACACAAACCGATAAAACCAATACCGAATACCTTGCTATCGTTATTGTGTACAAGGGCGTGAATTAAGTATTTTGAAAAAATATTGTGATTTATTCACTTGATTTCTCCGTCTGTTCGGTAAACGGAGTAAAATAAGCCGTATTTTTAAATTTCTAACGTCACAATTGGAGGAAAAAATGCAGCATGTCAAAATATACAGCACCAAGTAGTAAATTATAATACTCTATATCTATATATAGACCTTACCAATCTTAGCATAGTTAACCAGTAATTTGTGTCCACCAATCCGTATAGCTTATTAAAAATTATTTATCCGTATTGAAGTCAGAAATCAGACCAACAACATTACACACGTTCTGATACGATAAATTTGTCAGGATGTTGGAATAGCAAGACCACCCGACACAATCAGTGAGCCTGACTGTCAGGATTACTCATTTTTATAGTGCAACAAGCCTACACACGAAAACATGTTCCAACAGTCTAAATTTGAAAGCCCTAACTTTATCAGAGCGTGTGAAGAGGGTTTAAAGCCCAAACTACCTGAGTCACACCAAACAGAATATAAATTTTAAATGACACCAAACAGAATTTTAAAATTTAAATTGGAAAAGTGCGTTGGTGGAAAGCTCTCTAAGGAACGCATTACGGTTTTAGTGGCCGCTAACATGACAGGTTCAGTGAAGAGAAATTTGTTAGTGATAGGAAAGTTGGAAACCCACTTTGCTTTAAAAACATCAAAAATCTACCCTCAACCTACAAATCAAACAAGAATGCGTGGATGACTTCGGAAATTTTTAAAGAAGCGATAAGAAAATGGGATGTCGAGCTTAAAGGGAAAATATTCTTCTGCTTGTAGGCAATTATCATGCTCATCCTGTACTGTGCGACATTCAACACATTGAACTTGGTTTCCTGTGAGCAAACACAACCAGTGTCCGTCTGTCCATGGATTAAAGTGTCATTAAAAATGAAAAGCCATTACAGGACAAAACTTTTGATGGAATTGGTTGAGAACAATGGAGATCTCAAACTGACCGTCCTTGACGTCATCATAATGATTAGTAAAATTTGGGATGAGGTGACGAGCAATACGATAAAAGATTCATTCAAACATGCAGGATGGCTGGAAGATCAAGGACTGACTGAGATGCCCTGCCGTTAGCTGTTTGGGCCAGACAGATTGAACTTCCTATCAATCACCTATATACCGGAAGAGCTAACAGGTTTCGAAGAAGGTGATGAAAATGTAGTTACAGCATCTGGACTTTCTGACGAGGACATCCTAGAAGTAGTTGGTGTAGAAGAAGAAGAAAACAGCGACCCGGCAGTGGAAGCAGAGTCAGAACTAGCTCCGATCCGTCAGCAGGGATTGGATACGACAAAAGTACGCAAGTATTTGTTCCTATCCACCAGGAAGACGATATGAGTGTTGTAAAAGGTTCTATGTGTCTTCAGGACAAGGTCAGGTCAGTTCTGTGGAAAGGGAAAAGGACCAACAGACTTTGTCGTTAATGTATGCTAAATATAGGGTATAATATTTTTTCATAACTTGATGAAAATACTGTACAGTACCATATTATTTTGTTGCTTTCAATTGTAATGTAATTTGATTATTTAAGATGGCCTTAACAAGAGGAGAAATTTTATTTAGTTTGGTTCCTGCATCTTTCCAGTGATCTTGCCACATGTTCTTTAATTAGGTTTTTAAAATCGGTGTAGGGTAATTTCTTAATTTCGTTATCTATTTTGAGTTTATTCGACTTGCGTTTGCTAGGTTTTCCACTTTCTCAGTTCCATATGACATGACAGTACCCAGATAAATGCTACTTCTTTTTGAGACAATTGAATTATATTTACTTATCTCATTTTTTATTGCTCGAAACACTTTATTTATACATACTTGTTGGACACCTAATAGGACATTTAATGAGTCAGTGATGATGAGACAT
The DNA here is from genome assembly GCF_917563875.1 of Diabrotica virgifera virgifera. Classification (NCBI taxonomy): domain Eukaryota; kingdom Metazoa; phylum Arthropoda; class Insecta; order Coleoptera; family Chrysomelidae; genus Diabrotica; species Diabrotica virgifera. Next base: position 183,364,953 of record NC_065444.1, on the reverse strand, counting down.
TTATCCTCACCACGCGTTTTGAAGAAAAAATTACTGGCGCATATTGAACCTAAGCGAGTCACAACCTGCGCTGGTGGGACCGGTGACCTGTGCAGTTATTTTTCTAGCGTGGCGCATATTGATCACAAGCTAACCCGACCGTCGGTCGGCTGTCGCTGTAACGAATAGAGATGGGCAAAATAAGTGCAAACGTGTAACGGTTACTATTGATACCGGTTCTCAGTGGTACTGAGTACAAATACTGATTACAAAATACTGATGTATCTGATCCTTGTACTGAATTGAGTAGGCAACTAAAAAACGGTAGTTCCGTACATGTAACTAGTAACGTTTTAAAAATATCTTACACGTCCCTAGTAGTCGTAGCGGTATGACTTTCGAAAACATCGAATTTGATCATAAGCGGCTGCATAAAAAGATATCTTACACTGAGTATTCTATTTTTACATACCTTTATAATAACAAGCATAAGTTAAAAAACTGCATTGATTGTGATTGCAAAAACGGTTCGCATGTTTTAAATAAGATTTTTGCTGATTATGTTTTTGCTAAAATATTAAATAGCACAAAAAATACAATTCACAACCATCATTTAATTTTTAACGATAAACACAAGTCTAATAAATATATGATGCCAAGTTTAAAATTGATCGACTTTGTCGATAACAGTGTCATTAATAGATATTTTTTACCATGAATCATTTTCCAATGATTGTGTGGATTTAGAAATACATACTAAACAATTTTTTTGATCTGTATAAAGGAGATTATAATTATGACACATTATGGTACTCCTTATTTTTCAAATAATATGCTCTTGTAAACGCATAACTTTGATTTATTGGCTAAAGCCACACTAACTACAGAGCCGTGCGGTACATCTTTTTAATATGATGCAAGTCTTCGAAATGCCGCCTCTTGATTATTACAGAAACTTAACTTTTATTTTTATTAAATGAACCTACACAAATTGAAGGACATCTTTTATTTTAAAAGCAAAACATACTTTATAGACCTGGATCCGGCAAACTGAAAATTTGTTAGTAGCTTAACGGTGTCTATTCGGACAAACTTTGATGTACAGGAACACTGGAGCAGGGGAAGGTTTAATAGTGGAACAGTTTAAAAATTTGGAACGTTACATTACGAAAACGTCCCATGTATTTTGTCGGACAGAACAAAAAATCGATTTGTTACCCTTTCATTAAACTCTCATGCAAAAATCAGACTGCTATTACTAACAAACATGATTCCTGTTATTTGAAATGTTCTTCCTGTTTCACTCATTAAAATGCCCAGTTAGTGATAAACACCAGTCTAATTTTTCCATGAGAGTTTAATGAAATGGTAACAAATCAATTGGAAGTTCTGTCCGACAAAATATATGGAACGTTTTTGTAGTCTGACGTTCCAAATTTTTAACCTGTTCCACAATTAAAACTTCCCCTGTTTCAGTGTTCCCGTACATCAAAGTTTGTCTGACAAGACACCGTTAAGCTATTAACAAATTTTCAGCTTGCTATTAATCAACTTTTTGTTGGTACGCGGAATCCAGGCCTAGAAATACTGTGTCACAAATGATGGCGTAATCCCTTTTCTATAGGTATAAAAATTTTGTAAATATCATTCATTTCTTAAATCTACACAACATTATCATTAAAAATGATCCATTACTAAAAACCGTTAAGCATATCTGTGAATATCGCATAACCCTCGAATAAAATGTGTCATCATACCGGGCTTGTTCATGCTTAAAAATAAAATATGTAGACAAGATATAAATATATGTAATAGGTAAGCAGTTTTTGCAACGACAATCCAATCACAATCAGTGTTGTTTATAATAATAGTAATTCCGAACGAGTTCTATTAGCTTTTCTACGTCCATCTCGAAAACAAAACCGCAACTGAGAATTGAGTCACGCGTCCCACGACACCAGAAAACTGTACGCCGATGACAAACGTTCACATAGCTAGACCTGGCACCGTATTGACTGATATTAGGATGCGCAGAACTCTCTACGCAACTCGCAGGTGCCAGGTTGTGTTCGCTTAGGATCAATTTGCGCCGGGACTAGGCTTTCAAAACGGCTATGGTTTCACCTGTGATGATGCAGCAGTTTGTAGGTATGTTTATAGTGTGGGTAGTGTATTTACAGTAGTAGGCAGCAGCATGTCCGTCACGAGTTTTAGGGGCATCACTGAAGATTTAGAGATAATTCGGATAATGAGATATAACTTCGGAGTACAAGTGATTGATGACAATCGGATTTGTAGTTAATTTGGGGTATTTCGTGAGGGTTAGGTGAATGGTAAGTGGTTGAATTGTCCATGGAGGAGAATTTACACTGATTTGTAGAGATCGACTTAGGTTATCCATTTCAAAGTAAAAAGATGTAATTCGTTCTACAAGGGGAGTGTTATTTTTAGGGTTGTTTTATAGAATTAATATTGGGATTGCAAATTTGGGAGAATTTATATTTATATAAATATTCTGGCAACTATCACATTTGACTTAAATGTTATGCAATGATTCGCGACATTCTTAAAAACCTAATGACGTCAAAACGAATGTCACACTAAAAGAAGGGTTTGGTTTGAACTTTATTAGACAATAGATAAACTATTAAAATACAAATTATTTTTAGAGATGGTCTTGAAGAGGCTTCACGTGTTTTAGTAGCGTGCAATCATGTCAGGGCCATTAAATTATTTATCGACAGTATATCCACTAAATGTCCTTATATAGGTAAGTTATTTAAATACCAGTAGATTTTTCATAGCAAAAATATTATCAGATCTTCTCATCAGCTCGTTTTCAAAAGATGTAGGTAGGCACACAATTCTGTTTAGGCCTATTATTTGGGCCTATAAATATGGGTGCTAATAAAACGTGTAAAATAACATACATAAAATAAAATACACCAGTCAAAAAATAGTTTCTAACTAATATCTTCTTCTAAAAGTGTCTATCTTCTGGAGATGTTGGCGACCACATTGACCCATCTTATTCTATTTACGGCAGCTCGAAATAGATCAGTTGACGTTAGACCAGTCCACTTCCTAAGATTGCCCAGCCAGGATATACGTCTACGTCCAGGGCCTCTCCTGCCCTCAGTCTTGCCTTGTAGAATCAACTGTAGCAGTCGGTATTTTTCATTACGCATAATGTGGCCGAAGTAAGCCAATTTTCTGTTCTTTACGGTGTTAATTATTTCTTTGTCTTTTCTTAGCCTCTGGATAAGTTATATTAGTTGTGTGGTGTATATATGAGACCCTCAACATACGTCGGTAGCACCACATTTCAAACGTCTCTAACCGTTTTATGGCATCTCCATATGGCAACTCCATATAGGAGGACACTAAAGACGTAACATCTAAGAATTCTTATGCGTATATTGATACTTAAAGACAAGTTGCACAGAATTTTCCTAAGACTGAAAAGAGCTTCTGGCATTTTCAATACGAGTTTTTATTTCGTAGCTATGATCCCAAGTATCCTTAATGTTGCAGCCCAGATAGCATATTTTCTGTACTCTCTCTAGGGGTGTATTGTTTACTGTAATTTGGGCGTTTATGTTGGTGTTTTTACTAATGATCATTATTTTTGTCTTCTTACAGTTTATTTTAGGCCATATTTGTTACATGCTTCTACAACATTATCCATGATCCTTTGGAGCCCCTGCGCACTATCTGCCAGCAATACTGTATCGTCTGCATATCTAATATTATTTATAAGTTGTCCATTTATTGCAATACCATCTTCTGATTCGTCCAAGGCCTCTCTAAAGATGTTTTCAGAGTATATGTTAAATAATGCTGGTGACAGTATGCAACCCTGTCTGACTCCTTTTTCGACTGTGAAGATTTCGGACAGTTCATTTTCGAATCAAACTGTTGCTTTTTGTTGGAGATATAAGTTTGAGACGAGTCTTATAATATCCTTACCATTGAGTCCTGATGTTTTTAGGATATCGATTAGTTTTCCATATGTGACTTTATCAAATGCCTTCTCGAAATCTATGAAACGTGCATACACATCGCAGTTGACATCCCTGGCTCTCTGTATTAGAACTTGCAAGCTGAAAAGTGCTTCCCTCGTTCCGAGTCCTGCTCTGAATCCAAATTGAACTTCACTCAGCTGTTCTTCTAATTTGGTGTATATGCGCGAGTGAATGATAGTAAGGAGTACTTTAAGTACATGGCTTATCAAACTAATTAATCTATGTTCTTCACATTTTCTAACGTTGGCATTTTTGGGAAGTGGAATGAATATTGATAGTAGCCAGTCTTTTGGTAAGTAACCAGTCTCATATATGTTGTTGAATAACTTCGTAAGAGCTGTAATTTGGTGTGCTTCTAATAGCTTTAAAATTTCACCATGCACCTCATCAGGTGCTGGTGATTTCCCATCTTTGATCCGCTTAATGGCCATAGTTGCTTCTTCGTTTGTTATTTCTGGGCCGTAGGGATTGTCTATTTCATACGGACTTCGTGCAGCATCTTCGAATAATTCTTGCATATATTCTTTCCATCTTCTTAATTTATCTTCAATTGTAGTCAAAATCTGACCTTCTACGTCTACGACTATGCCTGTATTGCGTTGTCTTCTGATGTTCTGTACTTCATTAATCTTTTTGTGTATATGGAAATCGTCATGTTTGCGTTGTAGTGTTTCAATTTCTGTACATTTCTCCATCAGCCATGCTTCGTTTGCCCCTTTTATTTCCCTTAGTATACTCTTATGCAACTTGTTGTATTCATTGTCATTTCTACCTTTTAATTTCCTTCGAAGACGCTTTGTCTAATGCCATCTCTTTCCACACACACACACACAATTTCCTTCGCTCTTCCATCATCTGCAATATTTTATCTGTCATCCATTCTTGCTTCTTTTCTCTTTTTGATTTAAGATATTCATGCGAAAGTGTGTTAATAGATGTCATTTCGTTCCATTGTTCTTCTATGCTACTAGGAGCGTCTTAAACTATTTTCGCAAAATTCTTATTAATCTTTGTTTTTACTTTTTCCTGTATGTTATTTTCTTTCAGTAGTTTTATATCTATCTTGGGTCTTATTTTGTTATGAATTATTTTTAGTCGTATGTTAATATTTGCAACTAACAGACTATGATCTGAGAAGACATCGGCGCCTGGATATGTTTTTGTTGAGGTGACAGAATTTCTAAACCTTTTGCTTATGTTGATAAAATCAATTTGGTTTCTTATGATTTTTCCTGGGGTATCACCGGGTGCTTTCCATGTATAAAGCCTTCTTGGATGTAATTTAAAAAATGTGTTCATTACAACCATATCCGTCTCTTGGCAGAATTGTATCAGCTTTTCTCCTCTTTCGTTTCTTGTGCCAAGACCATATGACCCCACAACATTCTCGACCGTACCTTGTCCTATTTTGGCGTTGAAATCGCCCATGATGATAGTTAGCTCATGTTTCTTTGTCAGCTTTAGAGAGTTTTCTAGAGTCTGGTAGAAATTTTCTATTTCTTCTTCAGTTGATTCGGATGTCGGTGCGTAGACCTGAATGATATTTATATTAGAGGGACTTAAATTAATCTTCAATAGCATAACTCTGTCTGATATGGGCGTAAATCCTATTACTGCTTTGGCTATTTCCCTTTTTACTATCATCGCTACGCCATTTCTGTTTCTTGTTGTGTCATCTCCCGAATAATAGATATGGTGTTCACCTATAATTTTTATGCCAGAATTTGGCCATCGAATATCTATGTTTAGGCGAGTCATTTCTTGAATAATATTTGCTGCCTTGCCTGCTTGATACATGCTTCGAATGTTCCATGTACCGATCTTTTTCACTTTTGGGACATTATTGGCTGACCGGGGGATTCTTAGCACCCTCTCCCCACTTAAGGGTTGCCCGGGACTGAGGGCCGTTTGTTTTGGGTTTTCAGCCATTTTGGTGTCCTGGGGATATCCTTATGGATCTTTAATGTGGTAGTCATCCCGTGGCTTTCCACATCTCAATGCCGTTGGCTAATTTAGCTCATTCGTCTTCGGAGTCAATTTCCCAGCTCCAGGGCAATGAAGTGCCCTACCGAGTGTCGATTCTTCCACCCGTAGCTGTTAACCAACAAATGGGGGATTACTTATACCGGTAATCGTTCGGTTAGTACAGAGTGTAGTAGAAGGAAATATAGTGACCCGTCTGCCTTCGGAAACCTAATCGCCATTCGGGGTCGGAAAAAACAAGAGTTAGCCAAGAGAGGCTGATAGGAAAGATTGAAAGACATTTCACTCAAGACAAATTGAAAGAGAGTAAAATGTGAAGGCCCTTATGATCCGCCAGGTGCGTTTCATAAGCGTATGAGTATTAATACATTTTGAGTTCCCGCTCATACTTCGGGGTGTTGACTACAGACTGTATGGCTCGTCCAGCATGCCATAGCATGGAGGATGGGGTACACGACATTTTACAATGTAGATACTCCAACTCCACGGCCTGACAACTAATATCTAACTGTTTTTTTATTCATCTATTATCTCGGGTATAATAATAGCTAATATTGTTATAGTAGGGGAGCCTTGGATGCTAAATTGGCAGTTACTAAAGCGTCATGAGGACATATATGGGCTTGTGAAGATTAGGTTCTAAAACCAAAAAAGTTAAGTTTTCCATTTTAGTGGGGATTTTCCATTTTTAATTTAATTTTCCATTTCCGAAAATCGTTTTTTCCGATTCTATCCATAATTCCAAAAATGTCTCAAATACAAGTTTCTCAATTTGCGTAAGAAATCCAAATCTGCAATAATGGGGATTCCTATTTAAGATTTTAAAGTACCCCCACCCGTGGGGGTTGTGTTTAGTGTCATTGGATAAATTTTTGAAAAATATAGAACACACATTTTTCAGTTTTTCGATCTGATGTTTATTTCGGGAAATATCGCTGAGTTCCTATTTAAAATTTTAAAGTTACCATCCACCCCTCCGCAGGGGGTCGTGTTTGGTATCACTCGATAGATTTTTGAAAAATATTTAACACCTATTTTTCAGGTTTTTGATCTGATGTTCATTTCGAGAAATATTCGCTTTTTTTGTGAAACTTTGTGACTTACTCATTGCCTTACGTCCCGCTCAAATCGTCAGATTTTTTAAATATACACCTGTTCTTCATGTCCTTACTTACATTTTCGTAATCTGACGTTTTCGAGTTTTTATAAGTATAGATTTTTTACGGACTGCCACCAACCCACGCCCCTGTCTTCAGAGTCTATATTTATATGGTATGGGTACATTTACAGGGTACAAAGTTTCTTCCCATGTGATTTTCTGACGTGCTCGAGTAACGCTCAATCCCCTCTTGGGCTCCCCTACCATTAGGGGGGATGCGGCTTTTATTGTTTAACCCCGGAACAGTCGCGCTCTTTTCTGTCACGTAATTGGTCGCGTGTTAGAAAATGTAGCAATACGAATATAAATACGAATTTAAAACAAATTTTTATTTCTAATAATTATTAAAGCCAATTGGTTCTCACTAAAGCCATAGATTCCACAAAAAAAATAAAAAACCTACGCATTACTACACTCTTCCTCGAGGCACTTAGGAGTGGAAAGTTATGTTGAAAAATTTTTCATCAAGTTATCAAAAGGATAAAATAAAGATTTTTAACAACGCGACCGATCTCGGGTTAAATAAAAAATAAAGAAAAAATAGTTAGGTTTAATATCTAAATAGTCCAGAAGCCACTGCGCATCCGCTAGGAAAAATATTCCGATTCGGATTTTTTGCACAATCTTACTCAAAACGGACTCCTTTTAACAAATTTGCATGTTGCCAGGACCAAAAGTGGGTCAAAAAATTTTTAAACGTTTTTTTTTTCTTTTTTCCTAAAATTATTTTTCTTGCATGAAATAAAGTTTTTTTAGGTTTTTTGGATCATTCCAAACAGAAAAGATCTTTAGTGACTTTTCTCTAAAGTTGATAGTTTTTGATATATAAGCGATTAAAAATTGAAAAATTGCGAAATTAGCCATTTTTAACCTTCAAAAACTATGTGAAAAACTGAAAATTTGAATGTTGCCAAGGTAGGTAGATATTCTTTTAGCATCAATTGATGAAATCCCGAAGAGTTTTTTGCAATACAATATTTAAAATTCCTTTGTTTTTTAATTGCTAATCAAGCGTGCGCGACACTATTTTATACCGACAAATGAAAGGAATAAATTCGTTATTTCGTAAACCGGCGACTTTAAGGAAAAATCCCGAAACAGGTCGATTTTTATTTTTAAGTTATGATATTGTGGAATATATGGTATAATAGTGACGTCATTCATCTGGGCTTGATGACGTTTTCGATGATTTTTTTAAATAAAAATAGGGTCGTTTGCTAGCTCATTTGAAAGTTTCTTCAATTCTCTATGCAGTAATATAAACATTTACATAATTATTTATACAGGGTATCCAAAAAATTTTTATTAAATTAAATTATTAGACAAAAAAGAAGTAGAAGGACACCCTGTATAAATAATTATATAAATGTTTATATTACTGAATAGATAATTGAAGAAACTTTCAAATGAGCTAGCACACGACCCCTATTCTCATTTAAAAAAATCATCGATTGTGTCATCACGCCCAGATGGATGACGTCATTAGTGTACCATATATGCCAGAATATCATAACTTAAAAATAAAAATCGACCTGTTTCGGGATTTTTCCTTAAATTCGCCGCGCCGGTTTACGAAATAACTAATTTATTCCTTTCATTTGCACCATACTGTCGGTATAAAATAGTGTCGCACACGCTTGATTGGCAATTAAAAAACAAAGGAGTTTTGAATATTGTATTGCAAAAAACTCTTCGGGATTTCATCAATCGATGTTTAAAGAATATCTACCTACCTTGGCAACATTCAAATTTTCAGTTTTTCACATAGTTTTTGAGGGTTAAAAATGGCCGATTTCGCAATTTTTCAATTTTTAATCGCTTGTATGTCAAAAACTATCAACTTTAGAGAAATGTCACTAAAGACCTTTTCTGTTTGGAATGATTCAAAAAACCTAAAAAAACTTTTTTCCATGAAAAAAAAATAATTTTAGGAAAAAAACAAGAAAAAAACGTTTCAAAAATTTTGACCCACTTTTGGTCCTGGCAACATGCAAATTTGTTAAAAAGGGGACCTTTTTGAGTAAGATTGTGCAAAAAATTCGAATCGGAATATTTTTGCGCAGTGGCTTTCTGGACTAAAAACTATTATTACGTTCAGTAAGTTGGTAGCTAGGTACCTGATCTTTTCCTATTAAAATTTCAAGAATTTTCTTTTGGACGATTTTCTTAACATCCTTAAATTAATGACTGGGAAAAGGAAAGTATTTTTGAAGTATGTAATATTTATTAATTTTACAAACATCTTCAGAGCTATGCTACAATAAAATATCTCATAAGCAACCAAATCTTAAAATTTTACAAAGTTTAACTTACCTACGTCAAATGTTTAAATAGGTACCGATATAAAGAGACCTATCCCACTTTTTGTATCCAAAAAATCCTTACGTAGTTTTTGAAAACTTTGTCGGAGGTTGAATTAATATATTTGAAAATGGTAAAAAGGTTAATCTGATTCCAAGAAATATTTTGAATTTATTATTTATTTTATAGGGCATCAATGCAAAACGTACGGACAGTTCAAAGAAGGAAGATGCTTTACTTGTAAACCTGGTTCAGGATGTGCTATTATGGGATATCACGCTGATAGCACTCCGGGATTATTAGATAATAATGAAATACAACCCCAGTCAAAATTGCAGGAAATGGTAGGATCAAAGTACTTTTTAACAACGGGCAAGGAATATCCATATTGTCGTAAGTAATATTTACTTTTATTCTCTTACCATTACTTGCTATATTGTATAAGTACTGTAAGTACAGGGTGTCATAAATAAATGGAAATATTTTAACTGTAGATTTCTGGGCTTAAAATATTAAGGTGTAACCCAAATCACGTAGTCCGAAAATGCTTCCTAACCTAAGAGAGCTACAGCTCTTTGAAGATGGCGTCTTTAGTTTTTTTAGATACCTCCATAACGATCCTATTTTAAAAAACGAAAACTGGTACGCCTATTTATATTCCAGAGATAAATCGATTTCATAAATTGCGAACTTCTAGTAGGTACCGCTCCTAGGTGTTCGTTTTGGGTAGGGAAACGGTTATTTTATCGCATAACTTTTTTGTCTTAACTTATGAAGTACCTATTTTTGACACTGGATTATTAAATTGTAAGGTATACTAGTATTATAAGGTACCGTTTTCTAGAATATTGATTTGAAAATTTTTCGTTTTTAGAACTTGAAAAAACATTTAAAAAAAAACACTGTTTAAAAACGAAAATTGATACGTTTATTTATTTTCCAGAGATGATTTTCTTTTTTGTTTTGGTCGGTTTTGGGTAGGTCAACGGTTATTTTATCGCATTATATCTTGTCTTTAATTTATAAGCATTTTTGACTCTAGATTATTAAATTATGAGGTAATCTAGTACTAAAGTTACTATTGCTTCAAGTCGGTAAAATACACTGTTTTTTCAAATAAAAAAAATGAAATTTTTTTTTAAACGGGGTATCCTACCGAATTAAAGCAAGAGTACCTACCTGTTAATACTAGAATACCTCACAATTTAATAATCCAGTTTCAAAACTGGATCCCTATCCAAAAGGGACGCCTATGACCGGTACTAGAAATTCGCAATTTATGGACTCGATTTATCTCTGCAAAATAAATAGACGTACCAGTTTTCCTTTTTCTAAATAGAAGCGTTCGGGATGTATAAAAAAAAACTAATTACAAGACGCCATCTTCAAAGAGCTCTAGCTCATCTCTAGCTCCCTTATAAACATTTTTGGACTAGGTGATTTGGATTAAACTCTAATATTTTGAGCCCAGGAATATACAATTAAAATATTTCCCATTATTAATGAAACACCCTGTATATCAGATATAACTAATCAAAATTAGATTTTGTTTCAATTGAAATTATTTTGCTTCAGATCGCATGTATCGAATTAGCACAGAATTGGCACATCCTCCATTTGCAGAAAATTGGGTGCAAGGCCACCTAAAAGCATCTATTTACAGCCCATCGGGTGTAATACACGCAGAATTGACACCATCTGGTGATATGAAACTGGAACATGGAGCTACATATACCACTGTTATATCCCATCCTGTCGATCTAGGCGGCAATGTTAGAAAAGTCGAACTTAGTTGGGAATATGACATGAATGTTCTAGAACCTAGAACATTATGTCTATTTTGGTGTAATGATCATTTATATGTAAGGAATGTTCTGGTAGAAGAAATGGAGATGCCAGGTAGAGGGTAAGTTTGAACATCAGTGGTAATAAAGATACCGTAATAAAAGTTTGTAATTAAAATAAATTGAACTGCGTTAAAATAAAAGTCAAACAATTAGGAATGCACGTCATAGATTTAATGACATCATAACCCACCGGTACAAACTTGACGGCAAACAAATTCAACAAATTTTTCCCCATATGTTAGTGTTTTCGCTACCGTCAAGTTTAAGAGGAAAGCGCTGTTGCCAAATAAAAAACATATTTATTTACCAAAGCAACTACCGGCTACACTGTTTCTCTTTGTCTTTATATCTCAGAAAATGAAGCTGAAAAAAAATGGCAAAACCTCGCAATTTTTTCGTCCAGCATCGATTTGTACAAATATTTTCGATTAGGCTCATTTCACCCTCTAGTTCATTTTCTATATTGAGTCGTTGTACGCTTTTGGTTTTTTAAGGGTGAAAACTACCTCTAATTGTGAAAAATTATAAAATAACATTTTAAACTTTAATATGGTCAACATTTGGTTTGTATTAGTTAAATACTAGTTGTTTTATGCTTCAGGATTGAATATCATAATATTTGAACCCTTAAAACCACCCTTGTTGGAGCTATATATAAAAAAATTATTTATCCTAAAGAATGATTTCGGCTTGCATCGATTTGCATAAAAATTTGGAATTAGGATCATCTCACCCTGTACTTCATATTCTATATCATGCTTAAAGGCTTTGATTATTTTTAGGAGTGTAAATTACCCCTTATTGTCAAAAATTATATAAAAACATTGTAAACCTTAATATGGGTAAAATTTGGTTTTGATTGGTTAAATAATGATCGTTTTATGGTTTAGGATATAATATCATAATACTTCAACCCTTAAAAAGCATCCTTAAAAACTTTGCAATTTTTATAAGTAATTTAATAGCTCTATACAAAAAAGTAGAATTGCGTAAAAAACATTTATTTCGATTTGAATGGAGAAAGTGGAACATATAACGTATTACTGCCGAAAAGCCGGTTCTGTGGTATTATATACATTTAAAATGCTCTATTATTACACGCCTAAGCGGGTTATTCGAATTTTTCGAAAAAAAAATTTTTTTTTATAAACATACACTCTGGACCAAAATTAACCGGCCACCTTCAAAATGGGTCATTTTTGATGTCTTATATCTCGTAAACCTGTTGTTCGATTTAAGTGATTATTTTAGTATGGTATAGCCTTATTCCTTGAAAATAGCGTTATAATAATACTGTTGCTAAACAGGTAAATTTTCATTGTATACCGGGTGTACGAATTAAACTGTGTTTTTTTCTTAAAGTTTGCATCACCCTGTGGAAAATTCTAGCGTTTATAAAATACTGAAATTAAAACCTGACTATAGCCTCATGTTTTCTCAACATTCTGTTTTTTTATTCATTCGCTTATGTTGGCTAATCAAAAAGTTAGGTAGTTTAACAACTAAACTGAATTCGCTCTATCGAGATTTACTTTGACACTGACGTTAGTAATTTCTTTTTTGAAAAGTTCAGTTGTCAGAAGTGACTGTAAATTACTACAAAACCAACGCACCTGCTCATATCCAATATTATTAATAGTAAACAGACATAAAAATAACATAAACCTTACGCCAATCAATAATTATTTATTTGCACCATTATAATGTATTAATAACAAATGCGAAAATTATTTATTGTACAAAATAAAAATATTTTGTAGAAATAAACTTCACAAAATTTTATGAGATTAGTAGACACTCCCACTATTTCTAATAATTCTTCTTTTTTAATGAAAGATTAAAGTTGATTTCAGTTGATTTTAGCAGTTAATAGTGTGAGGTAGGAATTTTTGTGTTGTATGTTTCCTATTCCGAATGTGTTAAAAAAAATCTCGCGAGAGCGAATGTAGTATAGCCATGTTTTTCATCAATACAGACGATTTAACTCACCAGCAAAATTAACCCCACCACCTTTATTATTGTTTGGTTTACATATGGAGACCTACACAGAGGAGAGGAATCGAGATAGGACGACCTTGAAATTTTTGTACACAATTTTGCCTGTTTGCTTGGTTTCTCGCTAGGGCGGCGGTGGCGTAGAAATAGATGCTACTTTTGCATTGGAGTGAATGTGAAAATTTCGAAAATAATTAATTATTCGTAGTTAATATAAGATTATTGGTTTTGGTGGTTAATATTATTTAAATATGAGTGCCAAGAAAGCTTACACTAAAAGAACTTGCTTCGTACCGGGATTTATATCGAGTTATCGTTCCGATAAAAAATTCAAAAGGGAACTTAACGAAAGTTAATAAAGACTTTTTATAAAGATTTGTCTTTATGTTATTTATAACGTTCGTGGATTAAACCTATTCGTTTGTATGTTATTTCCTTCGGTGTAAATAAAATTTGTGCCTATTATTGGTTTTTATTTTAACCTGAAAATTATAGTGATAATAGTAGGACGATCTTGAAAGTTTTTCTGTCGAAACAATGCATTTTTTGAGACAAAATATTTCAGAAAAATTAACATTAATTTTATAAAAGTCAGACTATCGTCTGCGTAGTTTATAGACATATATTTTTATTAACTAAATTTAAACATCTGATAGGTAAGCTTTCAGAATATAGATAAATGAAGTATTCAAAAGAAAAAGCAGTTTAAATTTTGATAAAAAGAATAATTAAAAAAAATTGATCAATAAACTTCAAATTATTTAAATAACTTTTTAAACTTTTTAAAAACAATTACGTACAGTTAAGTCAATTTTTTCAACTAACAAACTTTTTGATATCAGTTACAAAGATATTAAAAAATTAATTTGCAGTTGAAATACCATTGGTATATAAATGTGGCAGTTAGATAATGTGACAAAATATTTCCGCTTCAAAATAAGCTGTCCTACATATTAAAGTAATGACAAATTTAAATTTGATGTCACATCTCCATCTACAATGGTATATAAAGAATACACTTTTTACCACACGTCGATATGTTATAAGGTTAAAATAATTTATTTTTGGCATAAAACATATTCAGCTACAATCCACCAATAAATTAATGTCTAATTACGCTAAAAACAAAAATAAAATAAGTTAAATATTAAATAAGTCCATAAGAGCTAATGTATTTGTAGCACCTATTCGAACACTTGCGCCTCTAGCGGCGATTGCTGAAAGTTGAAATAGAGGTTGAAAAGTTAGCCCACAAACGATGCATTGCGTTTCCACTCCTTCTTACAGGTCTCCATAGGTTTACATTACCTGTGACAGTTTGTTTCCTAAATTTGTGTCATCGAAGGATTTTTGACATACAGTTGTTGTATGACATTGTTGCAAAATCTGTTTCCGTGTTAACAACAATTCTTGAACAATCCCGTAATTTTATATCATTGTTAGCAAATATTGTGTGTTGAGTTGTTAAGTTGGAATTTTAGTGCTTTTTTATTGTTTGTGATTTGAAAAATGCCACTCGTTCCAGCTGATGCTGCTAGGGCAGTGGCTTTAGTTGATGCTGGTTACAGTCAACGTCATATCGCTCTTATACTCGATGTACCCAGAACTACGGTACAATATGCCATTAGACGATTTCGGGAGACAGGATCATACAACCGCAGGCCAGGTCAAGGCCGACAACGATGCACTTCAGTTCGAGATGACCGCTTCATTGTCACCAAAGTATTGAAAAATCGCTTTTGTACCGCTTCTGAAGCTCGTAGGTCTCTTCTTGAGGTGAGAAACGTTAGTGTGAGTAGACAAACGATTAGAAGAAGACTGTCAGAAATAAACTTGGGGGCTTTCCGTCCAGCTCGCGCACCACAACTGCTCCCACAGCACCGCAGGGCTAGACTTCATTTTGCGCAAAAATATGCTAACTGGACTCTAGCGGAATGGAAGCATATACTGTTCTCAGATGAGAGCAGAATAACCCTAACAGGTCCAGATGGACGCCAACGTGTCTATAGGCGTCAAAATGAAAGGTTTGTTCCATGCGCTATAACCAAAACAGTGGCTTACCGAGGAGGGTCAATAATGATTTGGGGAGGTATTTCTTACGAAGCGCGTACTGATCTTGTTGTGTTCGGTAGAGGCAGTGTGAATGCCCAAGTATACGTGCAAGAAGTTCTCCAAGACTATGTTATGCCTTTTGCACAATTCATTGGTGATAACTTCAGACTAATGCATGACAATGCACGTTGCCATACAGCAAGATCTACCCGTGAGTACCTTAATGAGGTCGGGATTCAAGTTCTACCATGGCCAGCACACAGTCCCGATCTTAACCCAATTGAGCATATCTGGGACAACCTCAAAAGACGGGTAAGAGCGAGAGTACCAGCCCCTGCATTATTTGAAGAGCTGAAGACAGCTGCAGTAGAGGAGTGGCACAATATCCCCCAATCTGATATCCAGGATATCATGAATGGATTGCCAAACCGGCTTCAAGAAGTCCTAAGGGCTAGAGGCGGCAACACCCATTATTGATACCCAATTTTTTTTCAATTAGACTTCGATTTTCAAAATATTGTTAATTTGAATTTTCTTCTAGGATTTTATTCATTAGATTTTTGCTGTAACAAACGACTTTTTTTCAAAAAGATAATTTTTTCTCTTCCGCGGAGGTAGTTTTCACCGTATCCTTCATAAAATGTGGTCCAAGGTTAACAATTTCTGCAAATTAAAAGAAATACAAGGTGGGCGGGTAATTTTGTCGGTGAGTTTATTTATTACTTTAAAACCGGTTGAGACATGCACATGAAATTTGGTGGGCACCATTGGCGCGCATACGGGTATTATGATGGCTCATATTACCCGTATGCGCGCCAATGGTGAATATTAAATTCTTAATTTTATGTCAAAAATATGCAATAACTACGTCATAAAACTCACCAAATTGTATTTGCATATCTCAACCGGTTTTAAAGCAATAAATAAATCGTCAGTTTGTCAGAAAATTTTCAACACCCCCTATCTCAGAAACGAAGCATTTGCGGACATAAGTTTATAAAGCAAACTGTCATTATTTTTTCACGCAGAATTACCCCTTAAACTTTGCCAAAAATTTTTAAAAACACCCTGTATTGATAAAACACATGTCTAGTTGTTAAAGCACCTAACTTTTTTATTATTCAACATAAAAAAATCAATCAAGAAACAAAATGTTGAGAAAGTATGAGGCTATAGATAGGTTTTAATTTCAGTATTCTACAGATGCTAGAATATTCCACAGGGTGATGCAAACTTTAAGAAAAAAACACAGTTTCATCCATACACCCGGTATACAATAAAAATTTACCTGTTTAGCAACAACATCTTTACAGCTATATTGTTAAAGAATAAGGCTATAACATACTGAAAAAATCACTTAAATCGGACTACAGGTTTAGGAGATATAAGATATCAAAAATGACCCATTTTTAAGGTGGCCGGTTAATTTTGGTCCAGAGTGTAGCTCCTTCATTTTTGGCGATAAAAGTTTTTTCAAAAATGATTTTGTAGGGTTTTTGAAGGCTATAAGGTTATGTAAATTAAAATCCGTAAGGTCCCTTAGTTTTTAAGTGGGGTGAGTTTAAAGGGCTCGAATAAGGGGGTGATTGTTCGTAAATAGAGGTTTTAAACAGCTATACTTCGCTAAATATTCACTGTAAAGGAAATGTATGCACGGGGAAATTTTAGTTATTAAAAAACTATCATTTAGTATTGTATAATGTTTTTCGTATCTCCAGTATTTTCTGAGATATTTTGAAAAAAATGGTGAAAAATACGAAATTGCAAAAAATCAATTTATCTTTAAACTCCAATTTTTCTAAAATTAATCGTTCCACAGTAGAAGAATAATTTCGCGCAGTAGCCGATAGAGAAAGGTCTCGGGAAAGTGTACGCATGATGATGGTCAACGTCTGAATGCGACACTACATTTACAGAAGGGGAGCCACTTATGACTATCCTGGTTAGTTGATTCTTTTTTATTATGATAATGGTAGTATCTGTTAAGGAAATATCCCTTTCAGGCTTCTTGGAGTCTCTTCAAGTAATACGATTCTTTGACGCACACTTTACGTGTCCTCCTAAGCACGGTGAACGGCTCATATCATTTTTAGAAACGAAAAGGTCGTTTTTGGTGCCGAGATTCGAACTCGTACGGCTTAGGAGGCCAGTATATTGCCGCTGAGCTACGACGATCCACATGGGTAATTATAGGCGATTGAAGAGTACCACTGGCCCTGCTTACTTACTTGCTCCGTCGCGTTACAACCCTTCGTGGGTTTTAGCAGACTTGACAACATGCCTCCACTGTTCACTGGCCCTGCTCCCTTGCTTATATATAATGAGATTAGGATGGTTGCTCCTCAAAACACTCTTGGAAGAGTTGCTGTAAAATTAAATTAAAATTAAATTAGGGTGAGCATCATGCTTGCGAATCTGTGTAACATAGATATCACTTGCAGAAGAAGAACAGTATGACATATCTTAACCCCAGTATATATAACAAACAGTAATGACACTCTGCGACCTTGATGAAGTCACGCATTTTTTTCCGCGCATGCAGATTACGGCGAAAAGTCGCAGAACTCACTGCGCTTCTGCCTGCTTTTAAGTGCGTTCAATCTTGAAGGTTTGACTAGCATCTCAGCTGCGTAGTAGGACAGTTGCTGCTAATTTAAACTTGTATATTCGTTTCAATATGTTGCCTCTTGAAGCTGTTGGAACTACTGATATTCAAAGATTTGATAATTTATTTTTTGACCTATTTAATTCGTCTAATATTTCTAACCCTAAGCCCTACAATAGGACCTTTAGTAATTCTGATTACCTACCAGAAAGATTTTTCATTGAACGACCAGTCCGGTCGTAACTTTTCGTTATTCTCAGATGACATATAACAAGATGGCTGCCTCTACAAAACGAGACTTCAAAAACTTCAAAGGCGCCGACGAGAGTGTCACTACTGTTTGTTTTTAATCTATGTTCGTCCACTGGCAATTCTCATCCACTGCTTGCCCGCGACTTGTTTGATATCATCTGCCCACCTCCTCTGCGGTCTGCCTACTCCTCGCCTGTTCTCTCTTGGTCTCCAGTTTGTTAATCTCTGTGTCCATTTTTCGGGATTATCTCGGGCAGCGTGCCCGATCCATTCCCACTTGAGCCTTGCTATACGTTCTGCGACATCAGTAATCTTTGTCCTTTCACGAATGTCGATATTTCGAATCCTGTCTCTCAAACTAATCCCTAGCATGGCCCTCTACATCGCTCTTTTGGTTCTACTGAGATGCTCAAAGGTTTTCTTTGTAAAGGCTATGGTCTCCAGTCCATGCGTAGTTACAGGCAAGATACATTTGTCATAAACTCTACGTTTTAGACACATTGCATTGGTATACCTTTATTCTTATCTTTGGTTTTAATACTGTGTCTTAACTTAAAAATAAGATGTTACAAATCTGCGAATGAAATATAGAATATTATACACCGTTACCAAGTTACCAACAACGTAACTTTATTTCTAAAAGCTAAAAACACTACAGAAAAATAAAAAAATTCTCATTATGTAGGTTCAACGCAGATATTTTAATATTGTATTATTTTATTTTTAGGAAACGAGATGCCCAGTTTTCTAGCCGACTTTGTTCGAAAGGAAAAAAAGACTACGCAGATATCGCAAATCGAGGCAGAGGAATTTTTGTAGATTCGTGTTCTATAGACAGGTTTTCAAAAAGTTAGCATATATGGATGTGTATTAGAAAACTTGATTGATTTCGTAAATCAAAAACTTATTGCCTAACATTTTTAATAATACGTACACAAAATGTAAGAAAAAACAAAACTCGTAGTGATTGAGACTGTGTCATAAGATAAAATCTTGTTTAGTCATAGATCTTTTGTGTTTAAAGGCGTTTTTAAGAAGTAATTGAAGTGTTAACGGAGAAATGAAGAAGTAATAATAATATTTTGTATAAACTTTGATTATTCCTTTACTCTTTAATTATAAAATTGGCGAAAGTCAGATTGTGATTGAAGCCTAAATTAATAAAAATGATAAAAAGTATTATTGAAGCTGATGCTTATTATTTTAATATGTTTTTAATATATTTATAAATTTTATAAGTTTCAGAATCAGTATCAGTCTAGTGTATTCAGTATCAGAATACAATAGACCTTAACTCTTAACTCATCTAATGTCTTCTATTAATAAACATTAATTATCTTTCCTCTTCTTCCATTTAAATCCCAAATATTTTACGATCCTGTAGAGAGAACTCACTTGTGAAAATTCTTGTGAATTATTTGATATCAGATAACCTTTTGATACGAAAGCTGTAGGTAATAAGTTTTCTTCATCAATATCTATCATTTTATTAGTGTGATGTTTGATTTCTGTTTCTTTTTATTAATCCTACAACTCAAAAAGTTATATAGATATGATGAGTCCAAGTTTATTGTGACAAAAATTTTAAACATTCAGTTACTAAATACCATGCCATCTGTTTAACCAATTTTTAAAACTGTGATGAATATTTGAATAAGTCTTTTGAATTTTACTTTCCCTTTAAAACAATATATAATTTCACACTATAAAAACCCCTGTTTTTAAACCAGGAGGAGTAATTCAAATTTACTGCCCCGTAATGCTTGTCTGTAATAAGTAACTATTGGTCCAATCTCAAGCAAGTTTACTCCACTGGCACCTGGCTACACTGGCATTTTATAGGTTAATTAAGATATATCGGCAATTGTTTGTGTTTTCTGCGTTATTCCTTTTATTTTTAGATTTTTAGTCCACTTTTATATAAAAAACAGTTGTTTTTAGAACTCTTTAGATTAATATCATATTTATTGATTCCATCGAAGGCTGACATGATCAACCACAAAAGAAGATTTGTATTTGGTGATTTTTTTAGTGACTTGCTTGGATGTTAATATGTCTTTTTAGTCTACTCCTCCTAGTTTAAAAACAAAGAATAGTATTTTTAACAACTTAACAAAAATGTTATTATAATGCTTGACAATTTGCCGTTATGGAACGAAGAACAGTGGTTCCTAGATCACGTCTATTTCATTGCATAATCCATGCTAAAGAATCACCTGGCTCTTTTAACCCGGGAGCAGTCACGCCGTGAGAAAAATCTCACATTTTATCCTTTTCCTTGATAACTTGATGAAAAATTTTGCAACACTGCTTTCCACTGGTAAGTGCCTCGAGAAGGATCATAGTAATGCGTGGAATTTTTTTTATTTTTTTATTGTGGAATTTATGGCTTTTGTGAGAACCAATTAGCCTTAAAATTATTAGAAATAAATATTTTTAACATAACAAGTAAATAAAAATATTATAAAATAGAAATTTGTTTTAAATTCGTATTTAAATTTGTATTGTGAGATTTTTTCTCTACGCGCGACTATCTACGTGACAGAAGTGAGCGCGACTGCTCTCAGGTTAAAGCTATTATAGAATTAAGCTTATGCATTCATGTGACTGCAACATCCTGTATATAGTTTTACTTCTAGTTTATCATTTTATAAATGTATTGTGATATTTGTTTTTTATTATTTAAAAATAAATGGTTAAATTCATAATGCATTATTAATTATTGCTATCACCCATAATATAGTCCTGTCGCCAGGGGGGTTCAACGGCCTCCTTAATTCAGATGGACTTACCCAAGTTTTTTTTTATGTATTTTGACCCGTAGAACACGAATTTTTTTGGTAACAGTTGATCCGGATGTCGATAAGATTGTTGATAAGCAAATAACTTGAGGAATTACATAACAGCGATTTTTCGCAAAACAAAACATTTTTTTGTATTATTTGGGTGATTCTTAGTAAAAAATGTTCTTACAAGTTTTTTCGTATGATGCATAGTTTTCGAGATAAACGCTGTTGAACTTTAATAAAATCGAAAAAGTGCAATTTTTGAACCCGAATAACTTTTGATTAAAAAATAAAATAGCAATTCTGCTTACTGCATCTGAAAGTTCAAGTCAAATTCTATCGATTTTGGTTATTTGACTTGCTAAAAATTAATTTTTTATTGTTTAACAAAGCTATAAACACATAGTGTTTCCCTTGCCGAATTCATGCGTTTTATTGTACGTAATATACGTAGAAATTGTCTGTATGCGCGCCTACTCGTTCAATTTCAAATGATAAATGCATTGAAAACATCATTCAAGCACTATGTGTTTATAGCTTTGTTTAAGAATAAAAAAATTAATTTTTAGCAATCAAAATAATCAAAACCGATAGAATTTGACTTGAACTTTCAAATGTGGTAAGCAGAATTGCTATTTTATTTTTCAAGCAAAAATTATTCGGGTTCAAAAATTGCAATTTTTCGATTTTTTTAAAGTACAACCGCGTTTATGTCGAAAACTATGCATCCTCCGAAAAAACTTGTAAAAACATTTTTTGGTTGGAATGGCCCAAAAAAATACAATAAAATGTTTTGTTTTGAGAAAAATCGCTGTTATATAATTCCCCAAGTTCTATGTTTATAACAATCTTACCGACATCAAAATACCAAAACACTACCAAAATCATACCAAAATACATAAAAAGAACTTGGGTAAGTCCATCTGAATTAAGGAGGCGGTTGTACCCCCACTGGCGACAGGACTATAATGTTTTTGTCTGTTTAATCGATTATGAGAAAGCATTATATATTGTAAATCGCGAACTGATCATAAAATTCCTACACGAGTTGGGATTGGATGCCAAGAACATCAGAATTATCGCCAATCTGTATTAAAACCAGACAGGAACAGTACGTTTTCAAAATTTCAACTAAATAGAAAATTTCTCAATTAAAAAAGGAGTACGGCAAGGTTGTATACTGTCTCCAATATAGTTCAATTTATACATTAAGTCAAAGAAAGACGTACTCACAATCATTTATTACCAGAGAACGGCAGTTCTCGCCAGTGGCGCACATCCACACTCCCGTACATGCGACACTATATTTACACGAAATTTTCGATTTTCTAAATCTGACTGAATTAAAAATTGGGCCAACTCCCATCTTAATGTTCAGGAAAAGACTCACCCATTCATATGTCAACCATCCATTTTGGTCTACGGATGTGGATTTTACGGCCGTTCCTATTTAGGGTCTGTTTTTCGTTCTCGTCCCCAAAACTCCCAAAAACTTCGAAAATTTAACTCCGACCTTAAGGCTTCTGATAGTATTAATCGTTACCTTTCTAACGCATGTCTAATTTTGAAAATCGGTTATACCATTCAAAAGTTACCGAGCTCAGAAATATGACTCAATTTCTATTTAAAAAAGGGAAAAAGTTTGTCGATATGTATGTATGTATGTGGAAAAGTTAAACCGATCTGAATTTTTTTTTCTGTATTTGAAGAGGGTGTCAGGGCCGATTCAGAACCGATGTAGTTTGTGACTTTTGACCACCCATAAGCCAGCTATAAGACTTGGTAGGTACAAAACGGCATATTTTTTGGGGGTGTATATCTTCGGTTCAAGAAGAGACAGGAGAACTGCAAATACACCAAATCAATAGTATTGAGTTAAGCTTTCAAATGGTGTCTAAGCCGCCAGGATCACACATACACACGGCTCAGTATAGCCGAAAAACTGAAAAACTACACTTTGAAAATTTTGGTTTTTCGACAATTACTCAAAATTTCAACCTACGAATTGCGCCAATAACTGAGCATTTGTAGAAGGACCCTAGGCGAATCTAACGGTGTATACCTCATATCCGGGAAAATTCGAATTTTTAAGTTATAGGCTTCATAAGTATGATCAAATCTATTTCTTATGGGAAAACGGTTTTTCAAGCTCAATAATTCCTGTAATAGCTTCAGTTATCATACTTGACCTTAGATGCATCAGATACTACTTGTCAATACGTTTCAAACTCATGTTTAGTGATCAAAATCGGTTAAGCCGTTTAGAAGTTATTAAGATACAAAAGTATAATCCAATTAACGATTATTCCCTAAATGGTTTATGTAGTTGTAGTGGTTACGACGCTAAATTTGATCTGGCAACGGGCAATTCGAGTTCATTTACCAGCCATTTCAATATTTTTTTCAATCTATTTCGAATAGAAAAAAAATCTAGTGTACATTCGATGGACACTAGATCATTTGGGAGATAATGCGACAAAGGCGACTATTTATAAAGCTTAACGTGTAATCGAGAAACATTGCATTTAACTTCATACATTTAATTTATAAATAACTTTGAAAAACTCCTGATACAAGAATAAAAAACCGCTAAACGCCGTAAAAATGAGTGGCGCATACAATATTCCAGCTACAAAAGATCTGATATGAATATTACATGGCGCGAAAATGTATTTTCATTTTGATGCAAAACAAAATTCTAGTTTTATTTTAACCCATTTGCGCCGAGATTAATAAATTATTGATTTTGTATTATTTTTTGCAATATTAATAATGAACTGTGTTTAAATAATAAAAAACTTTATAAAATATTTTTTCTAAGATATTTCATTTCTGAGATATTAAGTGTTGCCTTAAAGCAACGCTAGGCGCTTACACTACCTAGTTTTTGTTGAAAATAATAAACCAAAAAATTAAAGCATTTGGGATACAGTAAAGTAGTCAATAAAACAAAAATATATATTTATTCATAAAAAAATGTAATTCGATGTTATTAATTATAAAAATTTACACTATCGAGAGTGAAACGGTATAAAACAAGAAGTACATAGTCCAATGTCACATTTTAAACACATTGTTCTAACGATAGATTTACATGTTTTAGACGCACATCTTCTCTTTTTCCCATCTGGAATGTACTGTATCAAATGATTGATGGTGTCAGAAGCGTCATTTGAAATTTTGGTAGAAGGGGCAAGCATTATATATACAATACATTATATGCAAACATAATACAAAATTGATCTATTTTTTGTAAATTTCAGTCATTTTCAGGGCCAGGGGGGCAAATGCCCCCCCTCGTGACCCTATAAAATGACGCCCCTGGATGGTGTCCAAAAGAATGTCATCCGATACTCGGCTGTCGACAGATGCTGTCAAGGAAGCCGACGGACGGTCTTCCACTTCCTTTACTAAGTACACGATACTTCGCTAAACATGTGCTTACAATCTCTCTCATATAATCTAATTGCGATACCTTTTCTTTGCCAGTTTTATTATACAATATCCAACTATTTTGTAATGCAACATCGAGCATCCACGAATTTTTTGCCACGAATACTGATCCGGTAGCAACTTACATTCTGATCCATTTGGTCAGTTCCTCCCATAAATGTATTATACTTGGCGATCAATTTCGGTCTAGAAACAAGTATGTTTCGTTTGAGTTTCTGAGAAAATCTTCTTACTTGACCTACTTCTTGAGTGCCGCAGGATGATGAAATCATTGTTACTGCTGCATTATCCATCCACCGGACATATAATTGTCCATCATTTCGTTCAATAGCTGTTTCAAAATAACCTCGATCTTTTTTCAGAAACTCATTTTTAGGAGTTAACGGACATTCTCTGCGAACTCGGTTTTCGGGAATGGTTCATATTAATTCTCGTCAGTGTCTACATTATTTGTATCTGGAGGTTCTACAAAAATATCGCCACCTAGTTCATCATTATAAATTATATCAAGGGCTTGAGCAAGCGAAAATCCTCGTCTAGAGTCTAGAACAAAAATGATAAAATTTAAAATATAGGTAGTACAAGCGCCTAGCGTTGTTTTAAGGCAACGGCTCGGTTACAACAGGCACTGACAAGTGGTTATTGATCAATTCATATAAATTATTTAAAATATGTTTTGTTAGAAGTATAATCAACACAAATTTAACATATATAAATAATAAGTTTCATTTATATCGAAATTATGGTACTTACTCAAATCGAATGTCCATTATTTTCACGTTCTAATATTATACTCAACTTCAAATGCACAAAACTAACAAACAGTTCTTAACACCGCAAATAGATACGCATTTGCAAGGTCACACCTCTTTTTTGACTGTCTTATGACTTCAAGCTCCTCCCAAATACAGGCATGTCTGCCGTTACTTTAAAGCAACGCACGGCGCTAATGGGTTTAAAAGATTTTTCCATAATATTTGCTAAATTTGAAGTAAAACGCGCTACAAAAGAGTAACTTTGATACAGTTTGAATTTTGAAACACTTTTGTGGCGCGTTTACTTCAAATTTAGCAAACATTATGGAAAAATCTTTTAAAATAAAACTAGAATTTTGTTTTGCATCAAAATGAAAATACATTTTCGCGCCACGTAATATTCATATCAGATCTTTTGTAGGTGGAATATTGTATGCGCCACTCATTTTTACGGCGTTTAGCGGTTTTTTATTCTTGTTTCACTTAGACGACCTATTTCGATTTCTACAATATACAGATCATCTTCAGGTCAGCGTTACAAGTGATTAAATGATGCCGTATGTTAGCAGGATAACTAGGTAAAGGACTGGGTAGGCGGACATGCTCCGCAGGTTAACACACAATATAACGGTCTAGTTCTTGAGGGTAGAGACGTAATGTTAAACAAAAGAAAGAAAGAAAGAAAGAAGAAAGAAAGAAAGAAAACCAACAATTGTTTGTAGGGAACTGTTGGTTTTCTTTCTGTCTTTTGTTTAGCATTACATCTCTACCCTCAAGAACTATCCCGTTATATTGTGTGTTAACCTACGAAGCATGTCCGCCTACCCAGTCCTTTACCTAGTTATCCTGCTAGCATAATTTGGACTTGAAATCATGTTACTGATGACCTGCAACGGCATCATTTAATCACTTGTAACGCTGAAATGAAGATGAGCTGTATATTGTGGAGATCGAAACCGGTCGTCTAAGTGAAATAAATGATTGTGAGTATGTCTTTCTTTTACTTCATTTAAAATGAACTCACGTATGCAACCCATTTAACATTTCAATTTATACGTCGAAAAAGACTTCTCAGAAAATAAGGTTAACGGCATATTTATTAATAACATCAGGTATGCCGATGACACAGCGATGGTAGCAAATACCATCGAAGATCTTAAATGATTTAACTATTAAAAGTGAAGCTCGGGGTTTGAAAATAAATATCAAAGCCAAAAACAATGCTTATATGTAGAAATAATTACCCCAACGCAAAGATATTTGTCACTGGAGAAGAAATCAAACAAGTCAGGCAATTTAAATACTTGGGTTGTCTGCTGCATATCCTGTTGTTCTATTGACTTCCAAAAGCCATTTGAGGCGTTCTTTGCAAAAACCCCATTTGTCATTATTTACAACATTGAAGATATTTAAAAAAAAAGTTATTTAATTGAACCGTATTAAGTTTACAGAAATTCTCGAATTAGTGATTTATTATTTTGATGATTACACACAGTTTACAATATAAATAACATTATTTATTTATCTATTCATTATTCATTATTTATTATCATTTATTTATTTGACATATGGGGGTTTTGCAGGAAATTTTCATTAATTTATAGGAAAAACGATATTTATAGTAATAAAGGAAGGAACGTTAACCTGTAAAAACCTACTGACAGACAAGCGATAAAGTTTCCCGCAAAAACACCAATAGTCATTAACAACTGTGGTTTTGAAGGAAATTGCGCTTGACATACGGGGCTTATGCGGAATCGCCTATATTTTTGTCGCTTATATCTTGGACTACTGTGGTTTTAATGAAATTTTCTTACGCAAGGAACGTAGGCAATTAGTCCTTCAATCCATAGATGGCGCAAGTCCATTTCCGAAAAAAACTGACATATGGGGTTTTTGCAAAAACGCCTCATTCGTTCGTGTTAAGCACTCTATATTGATAGAAGTTCTAAAAGACATTGGCTTGGACGGCAGAAATGTTCGAATAACTGCAAATTTATATTGAAATCAAACATCAGTTTTAGTAGATGGTGTGGAATCCAGTGGCGACGCGTGACTTTTTCTAAAGTGTTACCAAAACCAGAAGTATTTTATAAATATTTTTATATATATACAGTGTTCCCATACATCAAAGTTTGTCCGACTAGACACCGTGCATTTTCAGCTTGCTATTAATCAACTTTTTTTGGTACGCGCGATCCAGGTCTATTATAAAAATAGACGAAATACAGAAATAAAATTAAAAAGTTAAAAATTTAAGAAACTATATAAAGTATCTACAAACTAAAAACATATTTGTTGTTTTTAGGTAAAATATGTATTATATCACGTTTATACTTTATTAAAAAATCCAAATTGTATAATTAATATACTAATCAGTACATTCATTTGTCATTTTTAGCCTAAAATATTAAATAATTTTTATTTTATTGATTATACACTACAATGTACTGTATAATCAATATTATTATATGTCATATAATAATGTTGTTGTTAATTAATATATTTCGACAAGTATTTAAAATCGATTAATATGATTTATATAGGATAAAAAGGTATATAGTCCTGTCGCCAGGGGGGGTACAACGGCCTCCTTAATTCAGATGGACTTACCCAAGTTTTTTTTTATATATTTTGACCCGCAGAATACGAATTTTTTGGGTAACAGTTGATCCGGATGTCGATAAGATTGTTATAGACAAAGAACTTGAGGAATTACATAACAGCGATTTCTCGCAAAACAAAACATCTTTTTGTATTTTTTGGGTCATTTTAAGCAAAAAATATTCCTACAAGTTTTTTCGTAGAATGCATAGTTTTCGAGATAACCGCGGTTGAACTTCCAAAAAATCGAAAAATTGTAATTTTTGAACCCTAATAACTTTTGATTAAAAAATAAAGTAGCTATTCTGCTTACCGCATTTGAAAGTCTAAGTCAAATTATATCGGTTTTGATTATTTGCATTGCTAAAAATTTATTATTTTATTGTTAAACAAAGCTATAAACACCTAGTATGTGAGTGATGTTTTCTATGATTTATCATTTAAAATCGAACGAGTAGGTAGATTAGATACAAGTGCAAGCGAGGCAATTTCTACGTAGCATGCGTTAAAACGTATGTATTAGGCACGGGAAACACTATGTGTTTATAGATTAGTTTAACAATAAAAAAATTAATTTTTAGCAATGCAAATAATCAAAACCGATATAATTACTTTCAAATGCGGTAAGCAGAATTGCTACTTTATTTTTTAATCAAAAGTTATTCGAGTTCATAAATTGCAATTTTTCGATTTTTTGAAAGTTCAACCGCGGTTATCTCGAAAACTATGCATTCTACGAAAAAACTTTTTTTAGAAATATTTTTTGCTTAAAATGGCCCAAAAAATACAAAAAGATGTTTTGTTTTGCGAGAAATCGCTGTTATGTAATTCCTCAAGTTATTTGCTTATCAACAATCTTATCGACATCCGGATCAACTGTTACCAAAAAAATTCGTGTTCTACGGGTCAAAATACATAAAAAAAAACTTGGGTAAGTCCATCTGAATTAAGGAGGCCGTTGTACCCCCCCTGGCGACAGGACTAATAGATATGTTATCTGTATAGTAAGCAAGTACAGTTACAAGTTATAAACTAATAATTAATAATGCATATTATGCAATAATCGAATCCAAAGGGCCGGTACGGTTAACTAACCGGAGTTTAATCGAGAAAATACCGGCCTAAGAATAACAGACTTCATAAATGGAATTATAATTATTACCTATAATTATAATAATAATTAAAATTGCATTTATTAAGTCTGATATTCTTACGGTCAGTATTTTCTGTCCCGATTAGCTAACCGAGACATAAAGTACCTACCGGCCCTTACCTAGCCGTGTCACCAAATTAAAATTTGGTAACACGAATAATAATCCACAGCGGCTTAAGAGCCATCGTTCCCGCAAAATTTTCAGAGACGATCCAGTCCTCTAGTCCTCTGACCGATACAAAGATCCTACAATCGTTGCCACTCACAGAAGTGGTAAATAACGGCGCGGCGCACGGTAAGTAAGGGCACAGTATAAAGAGGGAACCTCTATATACTGTGGTAAGGGCGTATTATAATAACGTGCAACCGATTTTACATAAATTCGCTGATATTTTCGTGCTTCTAGTTGGCTATTTTACTGAATTAGGTAGATACTATTAACAAATATTTCTATTTTTAAAAAATATAAATGGAATTATTTAATAGTAGTCATAAAATATTTATTTGCAAATTTTAACTGTTACCAATGGTAACAATGGTTACATGGACGCTTCGCCAGTGGTGGAATCACAGGCTCACTTTCTGAAAAACAAGAAGGAATAAATTGCGAACGGTGAAGTCATTAATATTTTGCGATATGCGGACGATACAGTACTCCTAGCTTCTAGTCAAGAAGACCTGCAAACACTACTTGATAGTGTCGTTAAGAGTTGTAGGGACGCAGGTCTGGATCTGAACATACGGAAAACCAAAATACTCGTAATAAGTAAACAACAGAATATAAAACCGTCTATATATGTAAATAATACCAAACTTAAGCAAGTTGATAAAATTAAACAGCAATTAAATTGTAACGCAGAAAGTCACGGCGAAATCAGATCTAGGATAGAGCAGGCCAGAGTCATTTTAGAAGGACGCCCCAGGTGTTATGTAATAGATACATAAAATTGGCGTAGAGGATCGGCCTACTTCGCTGCTACATGTCCTCGGTCTTACTTTATGGTGTCGAGTCCTGGACTGTGAATAAAATCGATCTAAATCGCCTTGAGGCTTTCGAAATGTGGTACTATCAAAGAATTTTAAAAGTTTCTTGGGTGGAGAAGATTCGAAAGTCCACAATACTAGAACGTCTCAGCAAGACTACTGAGATTATAAAAAGCATCAAGCAGAGAAAGCTGGGGTATTTCGGACACGTAATAAGAGGTGAGAAATATAGGTTGCTGCAAAATATTGTGCAAGGAAAAATAGCAGGCAAACGCAGTCCAGGACGAAGAAGAAGCTTACGGTTGAAAAACTTGCGAGATTGGTATTGTGTTGATACAAGCATGCTATTTAGGGTGGCAGTGAATAAATTTAAGATAGCTATGAACCCCGTGTGGGATGCGGGCCGCCCAAGTAGATTTATTTCTGCGTAGATTTATTCCCACAGTATCTCCTGACTTGATCGTAAAAGGCGACTAATAGGAGCAGCATTCCGCTGTCCTCTTCCTTCAAATCCTGTCGACACCTAACCCTCAACGACCAAACCCCGATACCCACCTCCAACTCACCCCGCGTGAGATTGGAGTCCTTTTGTCCGTGGGTGAGTGGCAAGGGCCGTCTGGGCGTGGGGGAAGCGGGGCATGTATATGTCGTGCCACCTATCAAACTGCGTTCAGAACGTCCAAACCAGACACGCACTCCTAAAGGGAAAGACTGGTCTCCAGAGTCCTGAAAGACAACCAGTCTAAAGGAAGAATACCTTAAAAAAAATTACCTGGTTCTCCAGGTTGGGGGTTGAGACGTCAGGTTGGTTCCCTGTCACTTGTAAAAAACCGCATTTACCAAAAAGCCTAAAAGTTGCCTCGGAGTTTTGGATGGAATAAACAGACAACGACGACAGCTACGAAAATGGACAATGAACATTGGCACTTGGAATGTACAGAGCATTAGCGGAAAGGTGGAAGAAGTCATCCAAAAAATTACCAAATTGAACATGGACGTATTTATCTTGACTGAAACAAAGAAGAAAGGATGTAGTACAGGGATATTGAAGAACTATGTACATATATATAGTGGGGTTGAGAAACATCAGCGAGCAAAAAGAGGTGTATCCGTAATGATACATAAAAAACATCAACGCAAAATAACAGATTTTGAAGCCATAGATGAAAATATCATAAGAATCAACATGGCAATTAACCAAAAACCTGTCACTATTCTCGGTATATATGCAGTCTCTGATGATCAGCCTTATGCTGTTAAAGCCGACTTCTTTGAGAAAATCAATGACGAAATTACTAAAATTGGAAGTACTAGAGAAGTGATCATAACAGGAGATCTGAATAGTAGAGTCGGACAGAAGGTAAACAACAAAGTGGTAGGTCCACATGGAGAAATAACCCAAAATGACAATGGTGAAAGATTAATTCAAATATGCGAAAACCATCAGCTAAAAATATCAAATGGGTTTTTTAAACACAAGGAGATACACAAATATACATGGATTCAGGTAACCAGAAATTTAAAATCGATCATAGATTACGTGATTACAAAACAAAATACAACATTACAAGTAATGGATTCAAGAGTATATAGAGGAGTATCATGTGATTCGGATCACTTTATGGTAAAGTCCGAAATAGTTTTTCCGTTTAGATCCAAGAAAACAAAAGAACCACCTGAAGCCACAGAAATTTTTAACACAACAAATTACAACCTGGACAGCTTACAACATGAAAGTAAGAGAACACTATATCAACGAAGACTAAATGAAAAATTAGAAGATATAATCCAAAATGTATCCGTGGAAGAAGTGTACAAAAATTTAATAGACAGTATGCAAACAGCCGCAAAAGAAGCGCTTGGATTAAAATCCGAACGCCACAGTAAAAAGCTATGGTGGACCGAAGACATACAAAACCTAATAATGGAGAAAAAGAAAGCGTACGCACGGTGGCTAAGTACTAAACATCAAGTAGACAAAGACAAATATTTGGACCTACGAAGAACAACAAGTAGAGCAGTAACAGCAGCAAAAAAAGAAATGTGGGATAGGAAATGCCAAGAGATCAACACTTACATAGGCGGAAGGAAGTGTTCAGAGACATGGAAATTTTTAAACAAAATAAAGAACACAGAAAGAAATACTACTTCTATTCAGTTAATATCAACAAAAAAATGGAAAGAATACTACGAGAGTTTGCTAACAGAAAGTAGAGCCGAATATACCACACAATCACCAACAGAAGTATTCGTTGAAGGCGAAGAGGTAGTAGTGGGAGTTGATATGGTGAAGGAAGCTGTAAATGAACTAAAAAATGGTAGAGCTCCAGGGCCAGAAAATATTCCTGCCGAATTAATAAAATGTGGCACAGATAAACTCTTTCAAGCACTTACTTGGTGTATGAACAAATATATAAACGGTGTCACACCACCCAGTTTATGGAAAGTAGCTTATATTTCTTCCATTCATAAAAAAGGAAATAAGTTGGATTGCTCAAATTACAGAGGAATATCGGTAACTAGTACACTAAGCCGGATGTACGGGCGCATTCTTAGAAATCTCATTAAGATGGAGTATAGGGAACAAGAAGAAGAACAGGCTGGTTTCCGCGCTGGAACGACTTGCACAGATAATGTCTTCTGCCTAAAACAATTAATTGAAAAAATCAGCAACCAATCAAGAGACCCATCTCATGTTTGTTGACCTGCGTAAAGCATATGACAGCGTTCCTGTGACTAAATTGTGGAAATCACTACAAGAAACTAACATCAGCTACACTCTAGTCAAAGCCTTAAAAAATCTATATGAAAATTCTACATCACAAGTAAAAATTGGCAACACACTATCTAAAAAGTTCATAGTTAACAAGGGTCTGCGCCAGGGCTGTTGTATTTCACCAACTTTGTTCAAGATATATGTTGCAAAAGCAATAAACCAGTGGAAACGTAAATGCCACGGTATGGGTATAGACCTCGGAAAGGTTTGTTTATATACCTTACAATTTGCTGATGACCAAGTCATCATAGCTAATAATAAAGACGACCTACAGTATATGGCAAGAAAACTCAAGGAGGAATATGAACAGTGGGGCTTGGATATTAATGTGGAAAAAATTAAATACCTACCCATAGGAGCTGAGTTATCCAATATCGAACTAGAGGATAATGAAGAAATCACATCCTGTAGTGAATACACGTACCTGGGAGTAATCTTCGATAGAACGGGAAAAGACGATGAGGAAATAAAGAAAAGGGTAACACAAGCTAGAAGAACAATTGGCTGCCTAAATGGAATACTTTGGAGCTCCGAAATAGGAATACAGCGAAAATACAATATCTATGAAACACTTATTAAAAGCAGCCTACTTTACGGAGCAGAAACTTAAAGAATAACCGAGAAAAACAGGAAAAGAGTTCGAAATGAGGAAGTAAGACGACGAATTGGAATAGATGGTTACTTAACAACAGACATTGAGAGGAAACAGTTGATTTGGTATGGTCATGTTCAAAGAATGGAAGACACAAGATTGCCCAAAAAGATCATGCAGTTGGTACCACCAAACCGCAAAAAACGAGGAAGACCCAAACAGACATGGAAAGAAGGGGTAACCAAAGCAATGAGTACAAGGGATCTTAGAGATGGCCAATGGGATGATAGAAGGACGTGGAAGTTAGGCATCGGACAACGTCGAAAGACGTTCTAAAGCCGATATATACATATACATACATAGCTATGATGGCAACCAACGTTCTGAAAGGACATGAAGAGGAAGAAGTTGTCTGCTGAACGATACTGACATAAAGAGAAGAGTGGAACAAGCCAGAAGTGCTTCTTTGAGGCTTCGTAAATTTCTGACTGATCGCAAGTTGGATTTCAACCTCCGATACAAGATGCTAAAGTGTTACGTTTGGTCTGTTCTCTTGTACGGAATGGAAGCATGGACGTTAAAGACCAGCTCCATTGACAAACTTGAGTCTTTCAAAAGTGGTGTTTGCGTCGAATGCTTAGAATATCATGGTCGGGCAGAGTCAGAAATAAGGAAGTATTAAGAAGAGCGGCCTTCCAGGATAGGGAACTTCTTAAGAATAAAAGGAGTACCTTTTGTATCTAAAAGCTAAAGGAGTAATCGAAAAGCAGATAAATTATATTAAAACATATTTATTGCGAATAAATAAATAATACTTAATAAAAAACAATAGTTTTAACCTTATTCATCAATATTAATAAGAACTTTTCCGGTACATTTCTTTTCATCAATAAACTTAATAGCATCATTAACCTCTTCCAAACTAAATTTAGCGCTTATGTGGGCATTAATTAGTCCTTGGTTGGCCATTTCCAATGTATCACTTACTATTGATCTATACAAGCTAGGATTTTGATTACTTAATTCCTTAAGACTCAGAATAGTGGCAAACGAATGTGGTACAGGCGACGGAATTGTTTTGTAGAAATATGGGGCTGCATGGAAAAGCTTACCTCCTACTTTAACACTGCAACAAATTAAATATAATTAATTATAAATGAAATAGTCTTATTTTATTTATACACAAAAGGGAAAAATTCTGTGGTGGGTATTACGAAATTGGCGTAAGATACTAACAGCGATACCAGTATTATATTTAAGGTACTAGTACACTTTAGAAGACCAAAAATAAGCATTTTTTCAAGATTTTTTTTCTTAGAACCTTTCTTGTTGTTTGTTTATTTGGGTTTATATGACTGCGGACACTAAATCCATTCGCCAATTTTACTATTTTTTATTTTATTAGTAATTTTTTCGTATCTTATCCTAAAACTAATAATTATTACTCTCTAATAAACAATTCTGCTAATAAATAATTATTTTTGTATTTATTTTTTTTAATAATTTTTTATATTATATTTTTTTTTCTAAATGGTGAACCTTTCTTAAAAATGAACATAAAACTTTTTACATGTTAATATCTAACTCTTAAAGAATACAAAAAATATATCTTTTTTGATTTATGCACGTACACTAATATTGTAGAGGGCGTCAAATTCAAGTCCTCGAAAAAAAAGTACATAGTTCCGATGGCGGACAGTTAATCTCAGGATTAAGATCTCCGAAGCAAAAAATTCGTACGGCGTTTGAAAAAGGAAGGTTTCTTACGTGACAATTTACCACCTTTAGTAAAAAATTCCGCAAAAAAAGATTTTACGGAAATTTGAAAACATTTTGTGAAAAAATCGCCCGTTTTTCTTCAGTCATGGTTAAAAAATATTTATATTTTATTTTTTGGTCAAATTGTGGTAAATTGTCACGTAAGAATCCTTCCTCTTTCAAATGCAGTACGATTTTTTTGTTTCAGATTATCCCAATCCTGAGATTAACTGTCCGGCATCATTTTTCGAGGCCTCGACTTTTGCGCCCTCTACAATATTAGCGTACGTGCATAAATGAAAAACGACATATTTTTTGTACTCTATAAGAGTTAGATATTAATAAGTAAAAAGTTTTATGTTCATTTTTAATAGGTTCTGAGAAAAAAATTCTTGAAAAAAATGATTATTTTTGGTCTTCTAAAGTGTACTAGTACCTTAAACGTATTAGACAGAAATCACAATAATAGCTCCTCGTAACCAATGACGTACTCCTAACTTCCGGATCCAAATTCGAAGATATTCCACGGTTCTTTGACATTTACAACGGCTGACTACTCCGACTACCCAGTGAACCTTAAGCCCGCGATTACGTCACGAGAGTACAGTAATTTGAATCGTAATGTGATTAATCGGTATTTTTATGTCATTGACGTATGGAAAATAGTAAAGCTAGTTGTGAAATAAAGACGTATAGTGGATTATAATACCTACATAATTATGGCAAACCGTTGATATTTGGGTAATTTTTTTTTCTTAAAATTAATCAGGACCAGTTGTTCGCGTTTTTCCAAAGGTTAATGCAAGATTTACGGAAATCTACGACTTCAATCTACATTCTACACTAAAAATTTGTGGCTTGTACTGAATTTTCAGCAATACTGGATTAACTATTAAATACTTACCGTCCTTAGAGTTCAGCTAGGATTATGTGAATTAGAATTACTTGTATAATTTATGGTAAGATTTTAAATAATAGGTAATAAATTTCACCACACTACAGCGTGTACCTGGCATTCTAAAATCTCGTCAACATTATTACGTTAATACATAATGAAATTTTAACGTTTTAACATACATTAAATATATATTCTTATTTAAGCTCCTACAAAAGGTACGATGTATAACTATAATAAATAACTTTTGATGGATAATTCAAAATAAGTTTTTACGGGAAGCAATATCAAAATTTCAAATACAGAAATATAAAGTAAACTAGGATATATAAGATAAAGGTATGTATACACCGGTATTTAGGCGTCAACGCCATTCAGGTAGGGATCTATGAGGAAGTGTCACCGAGCCGCAAGCCCTTATCCCTTGCCCTCATAGGCCGATCAGACGCCCGCATATTCCAGTCTAAGCGTCAGATTCATATTAGAATTTTATACTGACGCGTTAGCCTTTTTTGTTTTCCGTTGACCTGGCTGGCATTCTGACGCATTCATCAAGGCAAAGTGAAGTGCGGTCTGCCGCTAGTCCCACTGAGCTGTCCGATCGACTATATTTATGTAAGATACTATATAAGATAAATAAAAACGCAAATAATACACATACATACACAATAATACACATTCAAAGATCGAAGATCATTACAGCAGCAAATTTAAAAATAGCCTTGTGTACTCAGTCGGAGTAGGTAACCGTAGTAAATGTCTAAGAACCTTGCATGTATCCGACATTAATTTTAACATTGTCATGGAAACAATTGCACAGTAAAATGTTGGAGCAATTGAGTCTTAAGATATTACAAAATTTGTCAACATTAATAACATGTATCTAGGAATTGGGGTGACGTAAAATATTAATGTTTTAGATGATGAATTGAAACAGGATTTCTATGATGAAAGCGTTTCTTGATAACAACTTGTATGGAAGTAAAAAATAAATGATTTTGCAGATCCAGTCATACACCTCCTAAATAAAAGTAGTTTTAACAGTTGCCAAATGCTTTTACCAGTAATGTCAAAATTGACCCGAATTTGTAATCCTCAATACCTAGAAACCATGCAAAAGATCGATGACGAATGAAAGAAACTGGAACAATACAAATTCCAATAGAATTCGAAAATCTGGATGAATTCTATTTTGAAGTGGGTCAAATAAAACATTTTAATAGTAATCTATTTACATACTAACAACAGTATAAGATTTTCTGACTTCGATTAGCTGACAACGCTGCCCTTCCAAAAACAAGCCTACGAAAGGCATTGGTTTGGTGGGCGGGCCTTCTTATATGTCTATATTGTTTTAAATATGTTTCTCTGTTCCTCTCATTGAAAGCGCGTACTTACGTTAAATTCTTTCCCATACGGTATATTGCCCCAGCAAAGACTGTCAAATAAAACTGCGCAAAAAATGACGTATTGTGTTCATGGCCTCGAAAGTGTTCTCGTATATCCATGTTGGAACAAATTATACATATAATTTGGCCGGTGACTTACTTGGCCTCGATATTGTAGGCAGATAGCCTTGCTCTTAGTTCAAAATTCGGAGGGTGGTATTTCTATTAATCCGTTAATGTTGCTGTACTCTTGTTGCTGACTTATTCTTTTAGCATTGCCAAACAGATCCTGCTACATTCTGCTGATGCGTTTGCTATAAATTAAGTGGATATTCTATAATAATATTTTCTTCATTAAGTGCACGTTCAGAGTGGAGCGAAGAAAGAGTGCGAGCAAAGAGCAAAGAGTAAAGAGCAAAGAGCACTAGCAAAGAGCAAAGAAGTGCTAAACCAGAGAGGGAGCTGGTAGTTACGATACGAGAGTTTAGTTCTTTCCCACTAGGCAGTCATAGATAGTTATTTTCTTTTTTTTTTTTTCGAAAACTCTTCATTGAAAACGTGGTACTTTCTGACTCGCGGAAAGTGTTAGAGAATTCATCGTATTAATCAATCCCGCGGCAATCAATGTGAATTTCGCCATTTATTCAAAGAGCTACGGAGGATTCCGTCAAATTAAAAGCATATTTCAGGGTGAATATGGAGACTTTTGACTACCTACTCGAAAAAATCCAAAACAAATAATTAATAATTGGCCAAGACATGGAAGAATTTCAACAAGAACCCCATCTTACCTGCTGAATGTCTTACTGTAACTTTAAGCTTGGTATGCCATGTAATATCTAATGAATTCATTGTCATAATTAAGATATTTAATTTATCATAAGTTATCATTTATTATATAGTGTGACAAAGCTCATTTTTTCGTGAACCGCTAACTTTAAGAAAAAATCCCGAAAGAGGTCGATTTTTATTTTCAAATTATGATTTTTGGGTATATAATATATCTTACTAGTGACGTCATCAATCTAGGCGTGATGACGTAATCGATGATTTTTTAAATGAGAATAGGGGTCGTGTGCTAGCTCATTTAAAAGGTTATCCGATTCTCCTATTCTCTATCCTAGACTCCCTCTATAACGAGAACTGAAATGGCAGACTAATTACCTCGTTATACGCGGATCTCGTTATATCATACAACAATAATATTGTGCATACAGTAGACTCTCTCTATAACGAACATTCAGTATCGGTCAATAGATAAACAGAACAGGAAGAAGTTTATTATAGGTAGGCGGTGGATTTTATTACAGCACTACCCTCGAGAACCGCACAGATGTTGGGGATTTATGTATACAGGTAGTTGGGGTATTTACTTACAGCCATTACAGCGCTAAAAATAGATAAAGAATAATAAAGATACATAGTTTACGATTTCATTTTCCCTCGTTATATCCAAATATGCCTCGTTACTGAGGTGTTCAGTTCAATAGGAATTTCATGGGACATCTAGTGTACCTCGTAATAACCGTGTTCGTTATAGAGGGAGTCTACTGTATAAACATTAACATAATTATTTATATAGAGTGTCAAAAAAAAATTTTTTAATTAAATTAATTTAAGCAAAAAGAAGAATGTATGTAATTTATTTCATTCGAATTACCCATTATTTTACTACTGTCAGAAAACAAAAAAAAAAGATTTTTTGAAAAATGAACATTGCTTTTCGCTTAAATTCAAGGTTCAAGCTGCCACCCACCTGCCTCTTGGCAGTTCGAATATTTAATTAATACGAAAAGCAATGTTTATTTGAGAAATAAAGATTTTTTTCCGATTTCTGAGAACAGTAAAATGTATTTTGAATTAAATAAATTACACACATTCTTCTTTTCTTCTAATTTAATTCAATAAGAATTTTGTTGTATAATTATGTTGGTGATTATATTACTACATAGAGAATTGAATAACCTTTCAAGTGAGCTAGCACACGGCTCCTACTCCCATTAAAAAAATCATCGATTATGTCATCACGTCGAGATGGATGACGTCACTAGTATGTAAATGCCAAAGAATCATAATTTAAAAATAAAAATTGACCTGTTTCGGGATTTTTTCTTAAAGTCGTCGGTTTACGAAATAATGAATTTATTCCATTTGGTTTTGCCACACTGTAGAACTAATAATAATTGAAGGGCCACGGGAAAGAACGATCAGTCACATTTTGCTCATTCTGTGCAAATCCAGTTTGAAAGTTTTAGTTTGTATATTTTGGTACAGGAAAATTAAATTCAACATTTTTAATTATAACGTACGGGGATCGTTATTGTACAAACGAAACCATGGTTAGATTCTTTCCACGAAAAGCTAAAATATGGTGCCAATATTTAAATTTTGACCAAAAATGGACTCTGATCGTTCTTTCCCGTGGCCCTTCAATTATTAAGTTACATACTATTTATTTAATTATAAAATTGCATAAAGTTATAAATTTAAATACTCATCGTTGTCATCTGAATAGGAAATTTTTCTGATAACGTAACAGCTTTCTTTGAAACACATCAGCTATCAGGATATCGAGATTCATTTTTCGGAAAAATACCAAGAGTGCGAGCGGAGAAATCAAACTTGTTTGGTTTCGCCGCTTTGCTCTTTGCTCGCACTCTTTCTTCGCTTCACTTCGAACGTGCACTAAGTAAGATAAGAGCTGCTTCTTTTATTTATATATTTTTCATGCCTGTTTCTTTTGTGACTATTGATGCATCTTTCCATTGTACCCTGAGCTCATTGTCACAGACATGTTTGCATATCTGTGATTGCCTAAGTCTTTGTTTTTGATGTGTGTTTCATGCCCATTATTAAAAAGTGAAATTCTCTAGTATTTTGTAATTATATTCATATAGAATAAATCAAAACTTCACCGATTTAGTAATTATTCAATATTAATAACTATCGATTAAAAATCGAAAGCGGCCATCATGCAGAAGTCATCTATTATCACTGTCATATGAAATTTTTATTTTATGTTTGTATCATAGACGTATACAGGGTGTCCAGAAACTCTACCGACAAACGAAGACAGAAGATTCTTCAAATAATTCTAAGACAATTTAACCCTGTTCACTTAGTCCGAAAATGCTTCCTAAGGGAGCTAGAGCTCTTTGAAGATGGCGTCTTGTAATGAGTTTTTCTTAAATACCTCCAGAACGCTTCTATTTAGAAAAACAAAAATTGGTACGCGTATGTATCTTCCAGAGATAAATCTATTCCATCCTTTGCGAATTTTTAGTACCGATCATAGGCGTCCGTTTTGGGCAGGGCAACGGTTATTTTATCGCATAACTTTTTTGTCTTTAATTTTTAGGCATTTTTGACACTGCATTATTAAATTGTGAGGTATTCTAGTGCTAAAAGGTACTCTTGTTTTAAGTCGGTAGGACACACCGTTTTCTAGAAAAATCGATTTGAAAATTTTTCGTTCTTTAAATTTCAAAAAAAAAATTCCAAAAAAACCTTTTTAGAAAGACGAAAACTGGTACATTTATTTATATTCCAGAGATAAATCGATTTCATTAATTGCGAATTTCTAGTACCGGTTATAGGCGTCCGTTTTGGGTAGGTCAACAGTTATTTTATAGCGTAACTATTTTGTCCTTAGTTTTTAAGCATTTTTGACACTAGATTATTAAATTATGAGGTATTCGAGTACTAAAAGTTACTCTTGCTTTAAGTTAGTAAAATACATCGTTATTTTT
Source organism: Diabrotica virgifera virgifera (assembly GCF_917563875.1). Taxonomy (NCBI): domain Eukaryota; kingdom Metazoa; phylum Arthropoda; class Insecta; order Coleoptera; family Chrysomelidae; genus Diabrotica; species Diabrotica virgifera. Next base: position 183,323,862 of record NC_065444.1, on the reverse strand, counting down.
TTGAAAATTTTTTTCAATTTTTTTCAAATTCCCAAAACGAAAAACTTTCAAATCCATTTTTCTAGAAAACGGTGTGTCCTACCGACTTAAAGCAAGAGTACCTTTTAGTACTAGAATACCTCACAATTTAATAATCCAGTGAAAAAAATGCTTAAAAGTTAAAGACAAAAAAGTTATGCGATAAAATAACCGTTGCCCTACCCAAAACGGACGCCTATGACCGGTACTAGAAATTCACAATAGATGGAATAGATTCATTTCTGGAAAGTAAATAAGCATACCAATTTTCGTTTTTCTAAATAGAAGCGTTCTGGAGTTATTTAAGAAAAACTAATTACATGACGCCATCTTCAAAGAGCTCTAGCTCCCTTAGGAAGCATTTTCGGACTAGGTGAATTGGGTTAAATTATCTTAAAATTATCTAAAAAATCTCCTGTCTTCGTTTGTCGGTAGAGTTTCTGGACACCCTGTATACAGGGTGTAACGAAAATACAGGTCATAAATTTAATCACATATTCTGGGACCAAAAATAGTTTGATTGAACCTAACTTACCTTAGTACAAATGTGTATATAAAAAAAGTTACAACCCTTTGAAGTTACAAAATGAAAATCGATTTTCTCCAATATATCGAAAACTATTAAATATTTTTTATTGAAAATGGACATATGGCATTCTTATGACAGTAGCATCTTAAGAAAAAATTATAGTGAAATTTGGACACCCTATAAAAATTTTATGAGGGTTTAGTTCCTTTAAGCCCCCCCAAACTTTTGTGTACGTTCCAATTAAATTATTATTGTAGTACCATTACTTAAACAAAATATTTTTAAAACTTTTTTGGCTCTTAGTACTTTTTCGAAAAGTCAGTTTTTATCGAGATATTTTGAATATTTGTCCAATCCACCACATACTTGTATATGGTTAAGTACGATTATGGAGACTTGGTAATAATATAAAAATTTATGTATGATTTACATTTTTAGGTATATTTTGAACCGTATTAAAAAAGAAGTCGTATCTCGATAAAAGTTGCCTTCTCGAAAAAATACAAAGAGGCAAAAAAGTTTTAAAAACATTTTGTTTAACTAATGGTATCGCAGTAATATTTTAATTGGAGCGTACACAAACATTTGGGGGGTTTAAAGGAACAAAACCCCCATACAATTTTTATGTAAACATATTAAAAAAGAAGCCGCAACTCGATAAAAACTGCTTTATCGAAAAAATACTAAGAGCCAAAAAAGTTTTAAAAATATTGAATTTAACTAATGGTACCATAATAATAATTTAATTGGAACGTACAGAAAAGTTTGGGGGGGTTTAAGGGAACAAAACCCCCATAAAATTTTTATGGGGAGCACAAATTTCACTATAATTTTTCTTTAAGATGCTTCTGCCATAAGAATGCCACATATCCATTTTCAATAAAAAATCTCTAATAGTTTTTGATATATTCGAAAAAATCGATTTTCATTTTGTAACTTCAAAGGGCTATAACTTTTTTTGTGTGCATATTTGTATAAAAGTAAGTTAGGTTCATTCGAACTATTTTTGGTCCCAGAATATGTGATTCAATTTATGACCTGTATTTTTGTTACACCCTGTATTAACATAGACTGAGCCCTACCCTCGCGCTTCCTGACGACAAGGTCTTTTGGACAAGTTTGCGGTATTTCTTTCTAGCACATTGTATCGAGAGACTATGATGACTATGATGTCCTCACTTCGCTCAACATGACGCTCTGTCTAATGTTAATAATATATATATGTCTATGATTTGTATGTTTGTACAATAAAAATATTAAACAAAATATTACTATTTGTTAATGTTTTTATGGTTGGAGATAAAATTTTGTATGCACCACGTCAGTAAATACTCTTTATCGAACTCGTCTGTTACTGGTCTCGCTGGCACTGCTCGTAATATCAGACTCGTTCGATAAAAAGTCACTTTACTGACTTGGTACATAAATAACTATTATTTTATTGAATTTACCACTTTCCGATAGATTCCATCATTTCTGTTCCTGTCGCATCATATACAATACTAGCACCTTTATTGTCTGTAATTTTCATACATTGTTTGACTAATTTATCTGAAAAATGAAGAGTCTCAAATGCACCCCTCTCTCTAACCAATTCTCCCCTTTCTTCTGTGTCTACCAGTCCTACGACCTAAAAGTAAATAATATGCAACATTAAAGCAAATATAGATTTTAAGGAATTAAAATAATTAGATTTAGTTAAAGTCAAACTTGATACAGTGAGCAAATTCTAAGATATTGAAATATAATGAACTTTATAGTCTATTTTGATTAATAGATGACAATACTTTGGGTACAATATCGACATAATCGACATATAGAGGTAGTTTTGTATTTAGATACCTACAGATTCAAACAAGATCGAAGATAGCGATACTGAAAGAATCATATATTTTGACGTAAATACTTCTTATCGCTCGGAATGGAATTTTGACGGGACTAAAATCGTATTTGGCGTCATTCAAAAATCGTGACGCGAGTGGTAACCTCGCGGTATACCGTAATACATATACACATATATACACTTATTTTAACTTTCTTAGTAAACTAAGTACAGATCCCGAATTACCTATTGTTTGACTGGTTTCAGGGTGACTCCAAGTATATTTTTTTGGCGAGTACTCAAATCTAAATCTTCTTCTTCTTCTTTAGCCCTTTTCTATCCAACTTTGGACATAGGCCTTCCCCAAATCTTTCCATTTCTGTCTATCCTTGGCTGCGCTTTTCCAGTTAGTTCCTGCAGCTTTTACAATATCGTCCTTCCATCGCATCTGAGGTCTTCCTCTTCCTCTTTTTCCTGTCCACGGTCTCCAGTTTTGTATTTCAGCATTCCATCTTTTATCTTCCTGCGGCGTGCAATGGGTGTACGTCATGTAGCTGACGGAAGAGGGTAAAGGCGAAGTTCCGGCGCCAAAGAACTGGAACACACTGGCAAGGGGATAAACCCCAACAGAAAATTACTCACCAACCCCCTTGGCAGGCGTGGTGTTTCAATTCAATGTTACAAATCTAAATATTCAAGCTTAAATAACGGGAAGGCGATGTATTTAATAAAATATACTTACTAAATACTTGTCGAAGTACTCAGGAATAAACCTATCAATTTTTTTTTATTAACACCATTGAGTACAACAATCTGCCCATTGGGCATTAAGCATTTGTTATGGTAAAAAATACAGACATGTAGAGAGTTATTCCAGTAAGTAACCTCTTTACAATTCTAAAACTAAAATTTTATCAGTCTGAATACACTTTTGATTACATTCAGTTGGTCAAGTCGGACGGCAGTTGCCGTTTTAGTCTACGCACTTCAAAGACGTCCCGCACATTTAATTGTCTGGTAAACGCATTAGGATGCACTAACACTCGTTCACAGTATTTAACACTAAAACGTTGTATGGTTTCTTTCACGGATTCTAGGGGGATGTCGTGTTGAATCACCTCGTTGGATACATAGTATGGCGCATTGACTGGCACGCAGCACCTTGTTTTGAAATCTCTGTAAGATGTTTGTATTGGAGACGCTAGCAGTGTCCCATAGCTGAATCCCATAAGTCCATATGGGCTTGAGGATGGACTTGTAGAGTAAAATTTTGTTATCCAAAGATAGTTTTGAATTGCGTCCAATGAGCCAATACATATTTCTCAATTTAAGTCCAAGCTGTTTTCGTTTGGTAAAAATATGTTTTTCCAAGTTAGACGGCGGTCCAAGTGCATGCCAAGATATTTAGCGTCCTCGGATTGAGGAATTAGACAATTATCAATATACCTATACAGGGGGGCATGTTTTCTGCGTAGCGTGAATGTTACATGTAATGATTTAGTTCCATTAGATTTGATGCGCCATACTGTCATCCATTGCTGAATTCTATGGGGCCGTCCATTAATCACGTGATGTTTTTTTTGGCATTTTTTAACCCCCCCTCCCCCTTGGTGATACGTGGTGAGGTTTAAAACTAACCGCCCCCCTACTCCTATATCACGTGTATTTTTTAGTATCTACAAAAAATATATTTTTTAAATAATTGTAAAATACACATCATCTAATTTTATTATAAAAAATTAAAGACCACAATAATAACGTTTAGAGGTAGACAGAAAGGTTGCAGTTTGTTTTTGACTGACATAAAATAATGAAAGAAATGCGAGAAACTTTTTGTACTAAATTAGTATTATATTACTAAATGTAATACATGATATGTAATTATCATGCAAATAAGTTAATGATATTATCATCCCCAGCAATTTTATTTCATATAATATTAAAATAAAGAATTCAAAATGGCACGAATTAAAAGATATGTTTTGAATTTAAGTAATATTTAAGGTACACTTCAGTCCACGAGTCTTTACCCGTGCGTTATTAATACCTGGCGAGATAAAACACATATTTTTGATAACTCAAATTGTAACCCGTCATAGGATAGGTAGCTACTTACTGTCACTTGCTATTGCGTTTAGTAAATTTCAATTTCCGACTTTTTCATCGAATTATTTCGTATGCTTTAAATGATGAAACACGGGTAAAGACTCGTGGACTCAACTGTAGGTATATACGCTATGCATATTTTATTTGTAAAGTTTTTATAACATTTATTTTATCAATGTTATAAAAAATGTAAGATTTAACAATAACATAATACTGCAAATAAAACTACATAGGTGAATTCTTAGTATTAGAACAATGTCCATAAAAATATATAGTCACATACAAATTTTAACTTATCTTTTTAGCAGAAGAATAATAAAAGAGAATATTGGAAGACCTGTTTGCTTGGTTCTTTCGGCGGTAATCTAGTAAAAGATCATTGGCCCACTTCATATAAATTCTTCCTTTGTATATTTTTGTTTCCGTTAACCCACAATTCATTAAATTCTTTTTGAGCGACACCAAGATTTTTTCCTTTCTTATACCTACTCTGTAAATAGTTGTTTATACAGATCACCTAGACATTGTGACGAAAAAAGTACGAAGTTAAAAACAGTTTAAACGCATGTATTCAGTGACAAAACAACGATATAAAACTGACAGGATTTTGAGAATTTCCAATTCATCAGATAGTAGGTAAAACACATGTAAGACTAAAGGCTCATAAATAAAAAGTCGAAAACGGCGACAGAGTCCCGGTCAGTATTCCTATTTAGTGGAAACATATGCTACATTCACAACAAAACGATTTAAAATGGGTCGCTTCTTATCATAACATTCAAGATAATTTGGGTGGAACCAATTTGCTGGGTTGTGTATATTATGAAAGAGAAATGGATTTTTTTTAATATTAGTCACAGCAATGCCGCTTTCGATTTTTGTACGCATTTGACAAAAAAGTAAATACACGTAACGGGTTGAGTATCGGGCATTTTCCGAAAAAAAAAATACACGTGATATATTACTGCACCCCCCTACCCCCTTGTGATGTTTCGTGATTTTTTATGGACCCCTTCCCCCTCTTTCGAGCATCACGTGATTAATGGACAGCCCCTATTTAGGTTTGATTGAAGATTCCTTGATGCTGTTGTTGATCTGTGTGGGATGCCAGGATAGCAGTGTCATCTGAATACGTTGCAACTGTAGTTGTACTAAATGTTGGAATGTCCACTGTGTATAAAAGATATAGAATTGGGCTGAGAACGCTGCCTTGTGGGATGCCTGAGTGAATAGGATATATCTTAGTGTGCTCGGTACCGTGCTTCACAAGGAAGTGTCTATTTTCTATGTAGGATTTTAAGAGCTGGAAGTGACGATAGGGTAGGAGCTTCTTTAATTTTATTTGTAGCCCTATATGCCATACCTTGTCCAAAGCCTGAGATATGCCAAGGAAAGCAACAGAACAGTATCTTTTGGCGTTAAAATCCTTGTTTATGTGGTTGACTAGCCTATGCCCTTGTTCTATGGTTCCGTGTTTGTCTCGGAAACCGAATTGATGTTCTGAATTATTTTATTTTCGTCTATTATCGTTTTCGACCTTTTTACGTAAATTTTTTCAAAGACTGCTAATCATAGGCAAAAGGCTTATAGGCCGGTATGAAGATGCATTTTCCGGTCTTTTACCGGGTTTAAGGATCATACGAATTTGTGCCACTTTTCATGAACTAGGGAAGTAGTTTAGACGCAGAATTGCATTAAATATAAAGGTGATTAGTTTTATGCACTTATCCGAGACTTCTTTTAGAATCTTGCCAGAAATTAGGTCAAATCCAGGGGCTTTTTTGATGTTGATTTCATCTATTATTGTTTGATTTACTTGGTTGACTGTAAATTTCGTGTGGGGCAGATCCATTTGAAACGGTGCTGTTAGGAATCTGGTTAGTTCTGTTTCTTCCTCTGTAGATACTGTAGAAGAGTATGGCGTAAATACGTTTTGAAGGTGCTTGCCAAAAAGGTCAGCTTTTTGTTTGTCGTTCCTAGCCCAGGTGTTTGCCTCATCTTAGATTGGTGGGTTATGCTGTTGGGGCCGTTTGAGTTTTTTCGTGGCTTTCCAGAGTGAATAGTCTGTAGCTTCAGTTGGTGTTAAATTTTCTAAATATTCTTGTATTCCATGGTTTTCCTCTTCATGGATTAATTCCTTTAATTCCTTTGTTGCTTTGTTAAGTTTTTTTCTTATTTTCTGCCATTCTTGACTGTTGCCAATTTTTACGTCGTTTTTCTAAAAATTTTTGTTTAATTGTGGGAGACACATTATTTCTGTTTGGAGATGGTTCGTAGCTGGGAGTCGCGTACCATGCAGCAATTTGTATGCTTTTTGTTAGGTTATCTACAGCTGATTCTAGTTGGAGTTCATTTTTCAAAGGACAGATTTAGTGAGATCAGGCTGTCTAGTTTTTCTCTAAATTGGGACCAGTTAGTCTTGGTGTTATGCAAAGTTGGTTGATGTACTTTGTTTAAGATTTTTTCGAAGATTGTTATTATAAACGGTGAGTGGTCTGATGATAAATCAAAGCATGATTCAGCTTTACATTTTTTGGTATCTAAGGTGTTGTTAGTCTAGAACCCCACATCGGATGTTTTGAATTATAATCTCCACCTGCAATGAATTTGTTCCCTAGTGTTGAAATATTCTAGGAAATGTTCTTTGTAAAATGTAAAATTAAAAAACAGCTTGTTTCAATTCGGTTCGAAGGTGATGCACCATCCCCATGGATTGTGATGTACCGCCCCTCATTTCTGCTTATATATAGTTCTGCTAAAATAGGCAGCTTGGTTTCGTTTCAATTCAAAGGTGTTCATGTAGCCCCACTGAAGACGTCTGGAGAGACAGAAACGTACTTATGGGGATGGTGCATCACCTCTGAACCGAATTGAAACACAAGCTGTTTTTTAACAATTTAACCCTTTCGATACTGTTGCCGTTCAAGTTCGATTTTCATTTGCAGCTTTGATGAGCGAGCACTCAAAACTATTGATTTATTTTAAAAACTACACATAATAGTTATTTATGATATAAGTGTTATGCCCGGTTGCACCAACAGATCTTAAGCTTAAGTCGAGAATATCATAAGAATTAATATAATATAATTATAATATATTACAGTAAGAATACCATAATATAATAACAGATATAATTGATAATAAGGTAAGAATCTAAAATTTAGGTGCAACGTTAGTGATACTCAAGGAGGCCCTATCTATAAGTAGAGCTTAGCTAAGCTGGAGCTTAAGATCTGTTGGTGCAACCAGGCATTAAACGTACAATTTTAAGGCAGGCATGTGAAAGTTTGCAGAATAAGCGAAGCGAATTCTGCAATTCACATGAGTGCCTTAAAATGTACTTTTTAACACGTATATCATACAATATTTTTTCTACAAACGTCTTATATATCATTATTCATTCCCAATTACAGGACAATATCTACAAAAAAATTTTACTTGAACTTGACTGACATTCCATTTTTATATTTTTCTTGACATTACATCAAAACTGCCTATACTGTCAATACGTAAATCATAACAACTATAGAATAACATCTTACTTTTATTGTTGTATATTCTAACAAATTTTAATAGTTTTTTTCTACAAACGTGTTAAAAATGCAATAATACAGTTTAACTTAAATTTTAAAAACCTTTTAAACCACCTTTTTCAAATTGCGCAAGTTGTACTATTAATATTAATGTTAATAAATGAAATATAAATATTTTGACGTTTCACAATTTGACAATTCACTTTTAACTGCAGTGCCTTAAAAATTTTAAAGCACTAGTGCTTTAAAGTAGCATTTTTAACGCTCCTATGGAGTGCTAAAAATTGCATTTTTAATACGGTTGTAGAAAAAAGATTTTGTTTAGAATTTGTCCGTCTATCGATTTATGGGATTATTTTTAATAAAATAATTTTCACCCGAAGGGGTGGCATCAACCCTCAGGGCAAGAGCTCAAGTTGGCACCAAGTCATTTTTGTTTACTTACACTACATTATATTAATAAACTGTTAATTTGATCCATTTAATAAACTTAAGCAATCAGAAATATAAAATTTTAAAATTTTACCTGTGCTTTATATACATTTGCTGCAATATCCACTGCTGCCAATCCCATTCCTGCAGGACCTGCAGATATGATTACCTTTTCTTTTTCTTTTATGCTAGTCAATTTTGAAAATGCATACAAAGCTGTAGAATGACCATAGGCTATAACAGCGGCATCTTTCCTCTCCACATCGCCTGGTATCCTCCAAACATCATTTATATCCAACTAAAAAAATAAATATTGTGGTGTACTAACTTCACGTTTAATGGTATGGTGTTTCTCAGAGCCTTCTTTCAGTGCGTCACCGTTTTTCGATTTCTTTCTAATGCATTTAGATATGACGGAAAAAGCGGTAGTTCCGTGATTAAACACAAAAATATTGCAGCGTTACATACATACAGTATATTCCTAACCTACGTTTGATTCGTTGATATTTACAATGCGCGATTTCTTTATCCAATCAAATACGCGTATTACAAACATTTGACGTAAAACTTCGTCGCTGTTGACCATCTTTTCGAAGTGTCAATGAGTCAAGTGATGATTGACGTTCAGGTCAGTACTCAGTATTTGTGCAGTATTATTTCACAGCGTTGTGCATTATTTTGTGTTTTGGTTTAGAGTTTAGTGCCAAGATGCCAAGATATACGGAAAAGGAACAAATAACGTATGGTCCTAAAGTTTTGGGAAAAATTTCAAAAGCATATAACTCTGACCACAATAATCTTATATTTTTATTAAATTATTCAACAATTTAACTTAACTATCCTTATTATAAATGAAAATTCAAATGACAGAAAAGGGACCATTATTTTCGATTTGCCTAATAATTCCCCTGACACGTTGCATCATCCTTTGGACGACCTCGGCGTCAATTTCTCTAATTTTTGTATATATGCGCGTCTTAACTGTTCCTGATTTTGTGCTTCCCATCCATTATTATAGACTTTCCGACTTAATATGGCCCAGAACTCTTCAATTGGACGAGCCTGAGGTAGGTTGGGGGGATTGTCTGCTTTCGGTACAAAGGTAATGTTAGTTTCGTACCAGTCCCTTGTGATCCTCGCGTAATGACATGAAGCAAGATCTGGTCAAAAGACTATTTGATCATTTGCATGATGTGTGTTCACAAACTGAAGCAATTTAGAGAGACATCTTTGAATATAAATATTTGCATTTAAGGCTTCGCCTCGAACAACACCAATGTAGGACTGTGAGATAAAGCCAGCCTCAGAAATTACACACCATACCAAAATTTTTTTCCTCAAATTTTTTCTTACTTTTGAATTTTATTTCATCAGGTACATTTTCGTAATCGTTCGTGTAAAACCCATCGTTACCCTTCATCTCAGAGTTGGACAAAGTAAAATATTTTTCATCGTCCATCACGATCAACTTGTTGACGAAATGCACTCGCCTTAACGCGCGGCAACATCTCGGAATTCTCTCTAATTGATCCTCTGTGTATTTTGGAGCTTTCCTTCTTTTCCGGTAGATAATATTATTACTCGATAGGGTCCTGTATACTGTAGTCTTTCCAACATGAAATTTTCTGGCCAGTTTTCGCTGTGAGACCCCAATTTTGTTCTTAGCTGCTTCAATCAGTCTTGCCTCTCTTATATGGTTCAAAATCCGCGGTCGGCCACTTTTACGCAAGTTAACACATGGTATCCCTTCTTCACATTCTATGATTGCGCGATAAATTGTCGATTTGCTTATGTTTTGATCTCGATAAATATTAACAATATCTCGTTTCGACATTCGCCCAACCATATTATAAACACCTCGACGAATATCAATTTTATAAGACATTTTGCAGAGCACAAACCAAAATATTCTGCTTTGTTTATTAAATGTCAATAACTGATGACATTTCAATTCCATGGCCTTCTTTGTTAAATGCATTTTGCTTCTCAATCAGACCAGGTGAAATTTTTCCCAAAACTTTAGGACGATACGTTATTGATACTAACACCATAGTCCATAGTATTTGCTGAAACTACTTAAACATTTTCAATTAGAAAAGGAAAAAATTTTTGTGTTACTTATACTATGGCCAAAAAGCAGTAGTGAGAATAGACGACATAACATCAAAGGAAATAGAAATATAAACATTATTTAATATATACATATTCGGAAGACATCTTAAGTAAGGCAATGGATGAACAAAACATAGGCATAAGAATTAATGGCATGATCATAAATAACCTGAAATACGCCGATGATCCAGTTCTTTTAGCCGAATCACATGAAGACCTACAGATACTGCTTAATAAAGTGACCGCAGTAAGTGAAGAACATGGACTATCACTAAACATAAGCAAGACGAAATACATATATGCGAGTAACAAAGGGAACATCCATAAATTACGTCGTAAAAATTTCGGACTTTTTAATACCCTCCCCTTTCCGTCGTAAAGCGTCGTTTACAGTTGACCCCCTCATACCGACGTCGCAGTTGCAACTCATGACCCCCTTTTGTGATTTTTTTAAACTCCATGATATTTCTGGATTTTTTAAAAGTTACCTGTCAAAGTTTATTTACTTACGTAGCTCATTAATATCCGCGTACTTTTTTCTCTCAATTCAGTGTACAACTAATTAGCTTTATTGGGACAAAAGACAATACTTTTATCGGAGTTCCGATATGCTTTCTTAACTGCATCATATAAATCTTGATACTTATTTTGTTTTGATTTCAATACCATCAATTTCTTTTATTAAGTATAAATACAATGTACTAACTAAATAAAATATAATATTTTTTATTTCTACTCATTCTTGTAGAATTGTTTCACACAGAGTAATCAGTAAATAAATGAACAGTTTAATATATATTGCTTCCACACGTTGTTCTGTATAGAAGCGTTTGTTTAAATACATAGAACAATATTTTATTGTTTGTTATTCTGTACAAAACTGCTAGCAATATTATTAAGGCTGTGAGTGATAAAAACGAAATGAAAAGTATGCGATAAAAGTAATATACCTACTAATTCTTTTTAATTCTAAAATAGGGTAATTTATTATATCGTGAACATCAAACGACGTTCGATGTGCACTCAAGGGCCCCTCCCCACTGTCGTATACCGTCGTAATAAGCAAAGACCCCCCTCCCCCTTTTCAACGACGTAATTTATGGATGTTCCCCAAAGGCAACTCAGAACATTCCTAGACAGAAATACCTAGTAACAACGACCATTAAAACAATGACAGCTCTCAAGAAATACGAATCAGAATCGAACATGCCAGACGCACATTTACAAGAATGAAGAGGCTTCTCTGCTGTAGAGACTTAAACCTTAAGGGCCCATTTAACGACAATTTTAACATTATGTCGCATAGCTCTGTAACCAAAGCACTTAGAGACCTAATTTTTGTGTTATTTTTAAATTAGATGTATTTTCTAGTGCCGCGTAGATTTTTGTAAAATTAAAGTGAAAGAAACATTTATTTTAAAATTTTTTAAAATACTCTTACAAAAAAACCCAAAAAAGTTTAGATTTTATTTTTCATTTTACTTGATTTTGTATATTTTTCAACAAAACTTTACGCGACACTTGATATTGTCTATTTACAAATACTGTAAAAATTTGAACCTTCTATCTTCTAAGGATCCAGAGATATTTGACATCAAAAATTAAAAAATTAGTATTCGGGAACGCTATAAAGCTACCGGTACACAGTAAGTTGAGTGCAGCCGTTCAAAAAACAAATAATTTTGTAACCATGGATATTTTATACTATAATGTGTTATATATCGTTGAAAAGAGAAGATTTCAGAGAATAATTTTCAATCATAACCCAAAAAAACTTAAAAAATTCAATTTTCGGACTTTGCGTGCCCTTAAGTTAAAAATAACAAATGCTGAGGTGCTATGTGCTATCCGTATTATACTACGGGATGGAAGATAGGTAGATAGAATAACCAAAGTAGAGGTAATGAGACGTATCCATAAAAAAGAGAAGTACTAACAATTAAGAGAAGAAAACTGAGATATATGGGACGTGTGATGAGAATAGATAAAGATCCAATACTGTTGGTTTACTAGCAGGTATTGAACGAAAACAATTAATCAAATCAAAACAAACAATAAACTATTACAATACCTACTAGTTTACTAGGCCTTCGTAGCTTCTATTGGTAGAGATGAATGGAAATTCTCATAGGTGCAATAAACATAATAATAATACACACATGTTCAAATCAATTGGTGGTCAAATAGCTCAAAAAACGAAACAAAGGAAACAATGGATAAATAATATAGGTAATTAAAACCACTTACTTGTCGAATGCGAAACACTAGCGAACGAACGAACATCGATGTGTGCACACAGGTTTCTCGTCTCAATGTGTCTCATCGGGGGAAGAATTCTTTGGACCTCAAGTGGTTGAAACGTCCCTTTCTTCGTCATATGTGGATTTCGAAAATATGCGAGCGAGACACAACACGTGCGTCGACAAGGGTAAAAAAGGGACATGATTTCGAACTATTTACACAACAAATCAATTGTATGGAATTTCCAACATTCTCCCCCCTTTAAAGGCCATAAGGCATTTAACAATAACTAATACTATATATCACTACTTGGGCAACAAGCAATGACAAAAAACAAATCCAATAAACAAAAAAAATACTAAAATACTTAAACAAAAAATATTAAAAACTTAAGCTCAAATCAAAACCAAAATTAAAATGGTGGTTTTGTCGCAGTCGTACTAACAAATCCGAACAAAAAAACTAAATCTAAAGTAACGAAACGTAAATCTAAAGTAAATCTAAAGCAACGAAAAGTTGACATCTAATCCTCTATCGGCAGGGGACAGAGTCGGACAAGAGGCCGTTTCAAAGTTCCGGTAGTCGTACGCACGGTGGCTACCCGAGCTACCCCGTCTTTGCCCGCATGCAATTCAACAAGACGCGCGAGAGGCCATTTACACGGAGCCAAATTATCCTCCTTCAAAACAACCAAACTACCGATTTTAGGTACAAAGCCAGAATCTAACCATTTGGACCTTTGTTGTAAGGTATGTAAATACTCCTTACGCCATCGAGCCAAAAAATCCCTATGGATGCGTTGTAACAACTGCCATCGGGACAAAAGATTGAGAGATACCTCCGAAAAATCAGGCACAGGCAATGATGTTAAAGGTTCGAGAGTCAGGAAATGCCCTGGGGTCAAAGCGTTGAGATCTTCAACATCATTGGTCAATGGGGTGAGAGGACGCGAATTCAAAATGGACTCAATCAACGTCAAAACGGTGTAAAACTCTTCATATGTCAAAATTTGAGCCCCGACTATCCGAGCAATATGTTTTTTTACAGAACGAATGCCGCGATCATAAATACCACCAAAATGTGGAGCCGCAGGAGGAGCAAAAGAAAATTTAATATTTTCTTTATCAAGAGCACCCTCCATAAAGCTACGCAATTGTCGATACGCGCCATGAAAGTTGGTACCGTTATCACAAAATACTTGCGATACTCGACCTCTCCGAGCAATAAAACGCTGTAAAGCGGCTAAAAAGGCTTCTGCGGACAAATCACTAGCCAATTCAAGATGTAAAGCCTTTGTGGCACAACAAAGAGGCACAAATATGCCTTTTGACTTCTAACTCCTCGATTACGAGACATAGTTATCGAAAAGGACCCACCATAATCTACCCCACAAATCGAAAAGGGTTTAATGGCCCCGAGACGAAATTTAAGCAAATCACCCATAGGGGGCTGTAAGGCCCTAGGAGATAAGGAGGCCCTAGGAGTAAGACAAGACTGAATTAACGGACTGCTTAGAAGACAATATCCAAAACCTTTGACTCACCAAAAATTGAGTAGTCTTAAATCCAGCATGTAAGTACTTTTCATGATAATGACGAACTAGGAGAGTCGTAAGACGAGATTTCTTTGGTAACAAAAAGGGGTGTTTTGCCTCATACGACAAGGAAGATTGCGATAGACGACCACCTACTCTTAAGCACTGAGTATTATCATCTAAAAATACTCCTAATTTTCGAAATGGTTTTGGAAACGAGTTCGACTGAAGCTGGTCTTCAAAATACTGTTCCTGTGTGAACCTAACAAGAATAATTAACGAGCTTTCCAATTCTACTGAACTTAAGGGTCCTACACGTCTTGACCTTTTAAAACGAGAGTTGTACGCGAATCGCAACATAAAGGACCAAAATTCTTTGGATAGAGGTAAAACACGATTGGTTTTCTAACAAACAAGACAAAAAATGTTCCTCACGAGTGGAAACAAACACTAAACACTAAACTTTTCTTTACCTCTTCCGAAGGGGATTTTTCCCGCAATGATGGAGGAACCTCTGGAAAGATTAATGGAACATGATACAAAAACGAAGGACCTGTCTACCAGTCTAGTTTCGATACAAAAGCGGCCGGTAGCATGCCTCGCGAAGGCGCGTCGGCTGCATTACTTTGAGATTCAATGTAATGCCACGAATAATTTTGACTATGGGTCTGGATATACGAAATGCGATTTGCGACGAAAGTTTTAAACCTAGAAGGTGAACTTTTAATCCAGTGCAATACTATTTGCGAGTCTGCCCAAGCATACACCTTTTGAAAGATTATATTCTTCCACGACTGTGACACAAACGACATAAGTTTGACCAAATGAACAGCAGCTAACAATTCTAATCGAGGTATCGTAATCTGTTTCATAGGAGCTACTTTCGACTTGGCACAGAGTAAATTAACTTGAACCATGTTCTGACTATCAATACTACGAATATAAACGACACAGGCGTATCCCTTTTCACTGGCATCAGCAAATCCATGAAGTTCTAAGATGGGACATGAGGAAATATTCAAAAAACGAGGAATTTTAAACTGCGAAATAAGAGATAATTCACTTTTATATTGCTCCCACACACGAATAATTTCTGAGGGAAGACGATCATCCCATTCAAGACCAGTTGCCCAAAGTCGTTGGATTAAATGCTTGATGAAAAAGGTAATAGGTGTTAGATAACCACACGGGTCATAAATTCGAGCTAATTCGGACAAAAACGATCTTTTAGTATAAGGGACATCCTGCAATTTGACGGAAAATTGAAAGACATCGGACTGTGCAATCCACTTCAAACCAAGGATTTTTAAAGAAGGACCATTTGATTCTGGATCAAAATTAATAGAATGAGGATTAATATGCGATTCAGGAAATTGCGACAACAATTTGGGTTCGTTCGAACACCATTTCCGTAACTCAAAGCCTCCTAACTTCAACAAAGCGACTACTCTTCAACTAAACTTTGTGCTTCTTCGAGCGTCGAAGCACCGAAAACAAAATCATCAATACACGAAGCATTACAAACGAGCGGGGCGGCTTTAGGAAAACGAGAGCCTTCGTCCAACACTAGTTGTTAAAGGGTTCTTAGAGCGAGATACGGCGAGGATACAACTCCAAAAGTGACAGTTAACAAATGATATTCCTGAATCTCCTCAAAGCTAGAAAATCTCCATAACACACGTTGATAATCCGTATGCTCAGGAACTACTAAAATATTACGATACATCTGACGAATATCTGCACACAACGCAAAACGATTAAGTCTAAAATTTAACAAAAGCGAGACGATGTCCTGTTGTAGCTTAGGACCGACTAATAAATAATCATTCAACGATTTACCAAGCCTGGGACTTTTCTGAGACGCATTATATACCACTCGAATTTTAGTAGAGACACTTTCCGACTTAACAACGCAATGATATGGGATATAATACTTTCCCTTTGTCTTTTCGACCTCAGGGACCAATTGCATATGACCTAAATCAATATATTCCTGCATGGGACGAATATTCCTCTTGCAAACCCGGCTGACGAAACAAGCGACATTCCAACGACATAAATCTGTTTAAAGCAACATCATAACTATCTCTTAAACAAGGCGGTGATTCACGAAAAGGCAAAGACACAACATATTTTCCCGAGACGTCCCGACTATGTGTTTCCCGATAAATGGTTTCGCACAGAACGTCTTCCGGTTCTGAAACTGGCTCTTCCGGTATGTTCTCCAGTTCCCAAAATTTCCTTAACGAAGAACCTAATGAGTCTTCCACATTTGAAAGACAAACGCGACGTTGACGAAAGGTTAGGTGTGCTAGTTGGGCCCAACAAAATATATCCAAAAACGGTATTTAGGGCATCAGGTTGTCCCGGTTTACCTTCAATTTTACCCTCTAACAACACCTTCGAAAATACATATACTACAACCAATTAACAAATCGACCGATTGACTACAATTAAATTTGGGATCAGCTAACTTCAAATTTTTAATATAATTCCAAGCAGAAATATCTATTTGGGTGCTGGGCAAATCCGAGCAAACCCGATCTGTAATAATAGCCTCCAAATGAAACACCGGTGACTCCTGATGACGAGGTTGGATAGAGAAACTTATTTGCCCCTGATTCAGTTTCGTTTGCATCGAATTGAGTCCGTTAATTTCGAACGAGCAAGGAGTTTTAGGCCATCCCAATAGATTGGCAGCCTTTCGACTAATGAACGAACTCATCGAACCCGAATCAAGAAGACATCTCAAGGGTTGTTTGCACCCTTTACTGTCAATTGCATGAACCAAAACAGTACCGAGCAAGATTTCCTTTTTGGTTTCATTTTTCTTCCCTACAAAACTAGCGGCACAATGGGATACTTCAGTAGACGATTCGATTCCCGATGTCCCTGGACTATTATTATTTTCGGAGGACGACTGACTATTGGAACGGTTTCTATCGAAGTGTAACAAACTATTATGGAGATGACTGCTACATTTACTACATTTGAAGGATTTAGGACACGACTTGACTGAATGGTTAGCCTGATAAAGACACTTAAAACAGGCAGAAGACTCTTTACAAAACTGATATCTCTCTTTTGGCGATTTTTTCAAGAACAACGAACACTGGTTGAGATAATGGCTTTGTTTGCATAGAGCGCAACATACTGAAGACGAATTTGTCACGAACGACGAGCTACTACGATTACGTCTTGAATCATTCACCTGGTGTTGAGAGTTGGCCCCCGGCTCCGTGTTATTTGGGGCCCGCGACGACTTCTTTCCCTCACCTATACTACTGTCTAAATTATCATACACGATGTATTGTGTTTCGATGAACGCTACTAATTTTTTAAATGACGGAATTTCATTAGACTTATTTTCCAACTCGAATAACTTAATGGAATCAACATCTAATTTGGACAAAAGCAAATTGAACATAATGAAATCCCAATGCTCAGTAGGAAGGCCTAAAGTTTTCAATGCGGCTAAATTTTCTAAAAAGGTGTCTACCAATTTAGCTAGATTTTTCGAGTTAACCGCGGAGATTTTTTGAACGCCCATTATCGCATCCCAATGGGCGGTCGCACAACGACGAACATTTGTGTACCGTTTAACAATTAAATCGTAAGCCACTTGGTAATTATCGTTAGTTATGGGCAAATTGCGAATTAAACTAAGCGGAGTCCCGTCTAAACAACCTTTCAAATATTTGAATTTTTCTACGTTTCCTAGGGCTGCATTGTTATGCACTATCGAATTATAAAGGTCTAAAAAGGATGCAAAATTAATAAAATTTCCTTGAAAACGAGGAAGATCAATACGAGGCAAGCGAACGTGGGATGGATGAGCTCCGCCGGAAGCACAAGACGCTGGACCTGGACTTTCAGATGGTGACCCGAAGAATTCCGCGTTAAAAACTTTTATTTTGTAGAATAAGTCCAAGAATAATTCTCGGACTTTTTCTTCGTCCCCCGTATCTGAATCCGGTACCGACAAAATATTATTAATAATGCTTGTATGCTGCTTTAAAAATTCCTCCTTGATCAAGTCTAATTCGCTACATCTTATTTTAAACAACGATCGTACACTCTGATCAGAAACAGCTTTACTACCTAGATCATAAATCGACTGAATGTCATTGAGCGCTGTATGTCGAAGGAATTTTAATTTCCTGGATTTATCCATTCTAACTTTTTATATAAAAATTTCAAACCGAAATGAAATGACCAAAATAAAATAATATTAACTGTACTATAAATGCAACGATCAAAAAATGCAATAAAATAAACCCACAAACTCCAAGTATAACAAAAAAAATTTTACCTACGCCCTTTGGGACGCGACGACCCGAATAAATGCAACCTAATATTTTGTTTCTTAAAACGGAGAAACGATAATTAAATCTTTAGACCCATTCAAGGAACCGAAACTCAAAACTATTTAGTACCTACTTTGGATAATAAATCACCCGACGCGAACCCCAAATCCGTCACGCTGTGCCAGATGCCACCACGATTGTGTGATAGTAGTAAAATTTTCCCTTGTATTCAACGATATCAAACAAATAATGTATTAATTAATAATCAACTCTATATTATAAACCTATTGTAATATATAATAATAAACGAATATATGTATTATAACTGCGACGAATCAATCAAACCACCATTCAAAATTTTAAACAGTGTATCAAATAATATTAACAAATAGTTCACATACGGTTAGAAGGATCAAAAAATGTTGGTTTACTAGCAGGTATTGAACGAAAACAATTAATCAAATCAAAACAAACAATAAACTATTACAATACCTACTAGTTTACTAGGCCTTCGTAGCTTCTATTGGTAGAGATGAATGGAAATTCTCATAGGTGCAATAGACATAATAATAATACACACATGTTCAAATCAATTAGTGGTCAAATAGCTCAAAAAACGAAACAAAGGAAACAATAAATAAATAATATAGGTAATTAAAACCACTTACTTGTCGAATGCGAAACACTAGCGAACGAACGAACATCGATGTGTGCACACAGGTTTCTCGCCTCAATGTGTCTCATCGGGGGAAGAATTCTTTGGACCTCAAGTGGTTGAAACGTCCCTTTCTTCGTCATATGTGGATTTCGAAAATATGCGAGCGAGACACAACACGTGCGTCGACAAGGGTAAAAAAGGGACATGAATTCGAACTATTTACACAACAAATCAATTGTATGGAATTTCCAACAAATACTCTAGGACCTAGATCATTATGCAAGAAAAAATCCAGGGAAAAAATCCACATGAACGAGACGTAACTCATGGCTGAAGAACCTTAGGGAATGGTTTGGATATAATAACAACGAATTATTTCGAGCCGCAGTCTCAAAAGTAAAAATGGCTCTGATGATTGCTAACTTTCGAAGCGGAGACGGCACCTAGCGAAGAAGAAGATAAAAAAACAATAAATGAATCGTTTTGTCGTCTTTTTAAATAATGTTTCCATATTTATAAATTTAATACACAATATTGTTTACTTCTTATTTTTATTAATATTCGGTATTACTCCCGTTAAAAAAATACATTGTAAACATATTGTGTAAAAATCAAATCTACTAATATCTCTAATAATCCATCTTGCAACAAAAGTACTACTTTAATGCCAGAAGCTTTTCAGCTGCGGCTAAGTACGATCCTGGCATCTATCAGATTCGTCAATAATTATAATTATTACATGAAATAATTCTAGGCACACTCAAAACATTATATGACGTCATAATTAAAGACGCACTGAAAGAAGGCTCTGAGAAGCACTATATTAACATTAATTCAATTATAACATAGTCATAAATCAAAATTTTATTACTACACATATTCATTCTACTCCAAAAATAGGCAATGATTATCTAATATGTACTAGCTAATAATAATTCAAAAAGTAACATTAAACCTAACAATAAAACACTAAAAACGTTTGTTTTCAACATTTTCAAAAAATGTATACATTTATACATTTAACAAACACATTGAGATCTATTTTATCCAAAAACTAAACCTAACAATGAACAAAGAACAAAGATTTGTGTTTATAAAATATAAAATAAAATATAAAATTTGTGAATGTAAACAATTTTATTTAGGTGAAACATCAAGACCATTAAACGTTAGAAATAAGTGAACATCAGTCTTATATTAAAAATAGAGAACTTGATAGATCTCAAATATATCAACACACATGTGACAGTGAACATAGAGTTCAGTGGAAAGATTCAAGTATAGTCCTGAAACAGATAGTAAAAAGAGAAAAATCAAAGAAGCGGCTCTAATTATGCTAAATGAAACCAACTGTGTCGCAAATTCCTCGTTAGAATTCAGTAGGATGTGGTTACCCATACTAAAAGAGACAGTCAATCGAAAGAAAATACCAAGATTAGTATGTCAATAACATCAAGGATAGTACATAATTTATATTTTAGTATTATTTATATATCTAATGTATTATTAATAGTATTTATAATTTAAAATAACATACATATAAAATCGGAATTTGGTGTTAGTTTTGAGAGTAAACTGAATGTAAGACTTACACTTACACTTACAATGTCGGGATGGTATCATGAGTTTTTCCTCGTGATTTACTATAGAATTACTAACACGAGAATTTTACTGTCACTATTGTATGTGGTTGTCTTCTTAAAGACAGACCAGATGCTATGATTTTGTGATGCTTTGTGACGGGTATTCTTGAGTTAAAGTTGATTTCATGTAATTGAATGAACTATCATTCAATCAAGTCGTCCCAGGAATGCAACTCATAAATATTGGCAGTATCATTTCAAAGTCTTCTACTTTAAAATATTTAATATATGTCTGAATTGCCGATATAAACGAGTCAGATTAAATTAAATTATGTGCTCCACGAATAGACCTAAAGTTTCTAACTGAACAGGTTGAGGAGTGGGGAGCTGTTTGTCTCAAGTTGGTCATTCAGAGTTCTATCTGTATTTTTTAAATTATTAATTTCCATAATATATTCTAACAAAAATAGCATAGATATGTTTTTGGGCAGTCACCACAATTTCAGTTTTTATAAACCACTCTGTAATTGCTTTTTCTTTTGGCTCTTATTGTTTTTGTATTTGCCTAAGTTGTTTGATCTGAAAGTTGGTGTTGTTTCTTTCTTTTTTATATGTTTAGCTAGTCTTGTTGATATCTTGCCTGTATATGCGACAGAGCAGAAGTTACTGGGATTTTTCTGTGTTCATGGGAAGACTAATTTCAAGGCTGTCATGCAGTTTTTGGTTTAAAAGTTTGTTAATTATTTGTTTGTTGTATCCAATGTTTACAGTTATTTTTAATGTTGTTCGAATTATGGGAATTTCTATCAATCTAACATGCTATGGTAGGCTGCTAATTTATTTTGTGTAGGGTGTGATGATGAATTTTATATACACTCACCGGCACAAAATTCCGCCACCCAAAATTTTTGATTAAGTTTGACAATTTATAACATTATTATTTGTGCTCCGATTTTCAACATTCTTGCACCAGTTTGTAGGTACATGTATTGTTATCATTTGGTATTATTCCAATAACCCAAAAATTTTGCTTGCATGGGATTATAAATGGGACAATCTATAACTTTCTTATTTGTACTCCGATTTTCAAGATTCTTGCATCACTTTGTACAATGCATTGATGTTGTTTGTTATTATTCCGGTAACCAAAAATTTTTGCTTAGATGGCATTATACGGGGGTGAATGGAAGCGTTGTATTTTCTCCTAACTTTAAAAAATTCTGTGAAAAAATTGGAGGGCTAATTTTGTTTTATACTCCTTTTGTATTATCCTGGAGGTATCACAAGGTTTTGGTTTTTGAATTATCCGAATAGGTATCTCTTTTCTTGTATGAGCTGTAATAAAAACACTGCTTTGAAGATTTTTTAAATTAAAAATATCAAATGCACTAAAATTAACGAAACTAACCAAAATTAACGAAACAAACCAAAATTAACAACAAAACAAAACAATTCAGCTGGTGTGTCCACCTCTTGCAGCAACGACTGCTCGCAATCTATTTGGCATCGAATAAAGATGTGTTATCCTTGCCTGGGGAATAGCCCGATATTCCTCTACCAAGGCCATAACTGTACCAAATTTTCTGGAGACCTAAGATGACGGCGAATACCTTTTTTTTAATTCATCCCATAAATTCTCAATATGACTGAGATCTGGGCTGCATGCATGCCATTCTAATCTTATCAGTCCAACCTCTATTGTATGAGTCCATCAGTATATTCAGTGTTTTTATTTACAAAAAATGGTACAGCTCTTACAAGAAAAGAGGTATTCGGATAATTCAAAAAACAAAATTTTAGTGATGCTTCCAGGATAATATGAGAGGACTATGAAACAAAATCAGCTCTTCCATTTTTCCACAGAATTTTTTAAAGTTAGGAGAAAATACAACGCTTCCATTCACACCTGTATAATGTAATGCAAGCAAAATTTTTGTGTTACCCGAATAATACCAAACGATATCAATACATGTACAAAGATATCAATACATGTACAGTTTGTACCTACAAACTGGTGCAAGAATCTTGAAAATCGGAGCACAAATAATAAAGTTATAAATTGTCGAAATTAATGAAAAATTTTGGGTGGCGGAATTTTGTGCCGGTGACTGTAGTTATGTCAGTATGGGCAGGTTTATGAAATGTAGAAAAATCATATTTGTTTTATTGTTAGATAAAATCAATTTTCATCAAGTAAAGGTTGAATCCATCAAGTACTAATTAGTAAATGTTCATTTGTCAAAAAAATTGGAATCTTAGGGAGCTGAATTTAAGCAAAGCTTAGGCTGCTTTCATGCAATTGCAAGATGCGAATTGTCAAACTGCAATTTATAATAATTCTCCCCTTAGAAGCTGTAATTTTGTAAGGACAATTTCATGGTATAACAATCAAGTAAAATAGGTAATGAGAAGAAGAAGACATTTTGTATTAGCTATAGATATCCCAAATAAAGAGGCTGGTATTAATAGATAATTATTAAGGAAATATTGAATGGTTTTAAAAATATATATATTTTTAAGCGTTATTAAGCTTTAAAAATGGCCATTTTTGTGTTTTTCAAAATTTTAAATCGCGTATAACTCGACATCAATAAATTTTAGAGAAAAATCACAAGAGACCTTTTTTGCTAATAATGACCCAAAGAATGACAGCATCTGTCTCACTGTGCTGTGATCTTGGCGGACCGCGTGACCTTACCGTGTCTCTCACAACCGTACTAAAATTACTTGCCGGCCCACCGATCTCAGAAAACAAAATTCATGATGGGGCTTAACGTGTTAATAAATAGCAGAATGAAAATATTTAGACAATAAGGTCCGCTTGCTCATTCGGAGTTCAACTCAAATTCAGCGCTATTACCGAGTTCAAGGCATGAAGTGCGTACCACCGTACAACGCACTTCGTGCCTTGAACTCGGTTATGGCGCTGAACTTGAGTTGAACTCCGAATGAGCAAGCGAGCCTAAGAGATTTAGAAAAATATTTAAATAACTACTAGAGTGTGTGACAGTTTAGAGATCTGGGTTAAATACTTAACATTTAGAAAAATATCAAGGTACTAACAGTTTATTCGCATGGCTTATGCACCAGATGTCAACAGTAGTTGACAGCTATGTTGTCATCAGCAACTAACAAAATGGCTATTTGGTTCAGTGTTTGAATATTTTTGGTAAACAGTTACTTGTGTATTGGCGTAAATTATTTTTTTAAATTATTTATTAAACGGTAAAACTTTTTTTTACAAGCTTACATAAAATACTGAAATGGAACATACAAAAATACAGTCCGTCTAATTTACTTACCGTTGCACGTCATTATCTACGCCAGAGATCTAAGTTGACATAGTTGCCAAAGTATAAAAAAATCCTGAATCCATTTTAAATCAAATAGATCACCTAATTATTGTAAACGTGGATTATACAACAAAACAAATTAATATTCAATGTAAATAAGTAAAAACTTAAGAAATAGAGAACAAGAATTAAGTTATAATCCTTTAAAAGTTCAAGCGTTTTTGAACTGCATTGTTAATAATTAAAAAACGGCTCCGAACCCTTGGCATGAAGTCGGTAGGTTTCTTTGTATATGTCTACAATAACAACTAAAAAAGTTGTCAGATACCTCGATTATTCCAAGTCGTGATAAAATTAGGTGAAATTTATATGTTTATAGTAGAGGATGTTTTTATAGTAAAGTAAATAATAAAAACAGTAAATATATTAAAACAGATACTTATAGTAAAGAATATAAAAAAATATGAAGTGTCATCACCGCAACTGTCAAATAAATGTTACCAATTTATTCTAAAATGTCACCTTCGTTCGATTACAGTTACAGTGTGATTCGAACAAATGTGCTTCATAAAAACCCTTGATAATCCATTTATACAAATTAAATGAAACATATTATTGTGTATTTCTTTAGGTTAACATTAATAGAAATCTTCAAATATTATTTCTACGCGTACATAATAAAATATGTCTAGTGGCTGTAATTCCATGTATTCGGCAACGTGATTCTAAAAAAGAACACACCTACCGCCTAAATATTTCGTGTTGGTATCATTCGACGTCAAAGGCTATGACGCGGATGACGTGCAACGGTTAGTAAATTAGATGAAGTAGTTAAAATTAGAACATATAGAAATATTTCATCATTACAAATGTCAAAAACAATAATAATTACACTAATAAAAGTAATAATAAAATATTTAACCTACTTAAACAGGTGTGTCCTACTTAAAACCTTGTCACAACTATACAGGGTTGCGAAAAAGTCTGGCAACACGGTAATTTCTCGGAAACCGCTGGAACGATTTTTATGGATTTTAGTGGGTGGGGGTCTTTTAATGCGGTCGATATTATAGTGGCAATTAAATTGTTGTCAAATCTTCCGTTTTTCTGGAAATCTAATGAACTTTCATATTTCAAATGGAACACCCTGTATATTTTTTGCGTTTTGGAATTCCTAAGGGATACTGATTATTATTTTTCATATGATATTCCCCATACCTAAATGCCATAATTTCGGAGTTACTACTACATTTATTAAAAAAATTTTAAACAATTTGTAAAAATCAATTTTAGACATTATTTTAGGTTCCTTGGATCATTGTGACTAAAAAAGGTCTTTTGTAATTTTCTTCTAAAGTTAATCGTTTTCGAGTTATACACAATTTAAAAATGAAAAAAATCGAAAAATGACGATTTTCTAGGTTAAAAATCACAAGTAAAAAATATTATTTTTGAAACTACGAAGTACACAAATTTAAGTTCAAGCCTTATTTTATCAGTTACCGATAACCAATTTGGCCTTGTTTCATTTTAAAATATTATTTTTTAGTTAATAATGCAGCACGATCGCCCGTTCTCTCACATATGCGCTTCATTAATAATTAAAAAAACAATATTTTAGAATAAAACGTGCCAAGAATTTTTATAGGTATCTGATAGAAAAAGGTTTGATCTTGAATTTAGGTACTTTGTAATTTCAAAAATTATTTTTTTATTTATGTTTTTGAACCTTTAAAAATAAATGTTTTAAATTGTTTATAACTCGAAAACGATTAACTTTAGAGAAAAATGACAAAAGACCTTTTTTGTTCCCAATGATCCAAAAAACCTAAAATAATGTCTAACCGGGCCGAAAAAATTTATTTTTATAAATTGTTTCAATTTTTTTTTTAATAAATCTAGCAATAACTCCGAAATTATGGCATTTAGGTAGGTATAGAAAATATCATATGAAAAATAATCAGTATCCCTTACGGATTCCAAAACTTAAAAAATATACAGGGTGTTGCATTCGAAATAAGAAAGTTCATTGGATTTCCAGAAAAATCGAAGATTTGACAACAATGTAATTACCACTATAATAACGGCCGCATTAAAAGACCCTTAATCACCTAAATCTATAAAAATCGTTATAGCGGTTTCTGAGAAAATAACGTGTTGCCAGACTTTTTCGCAACCCTGTATATTTATTCATAAACAATAAAAGAAAAATAACACAAAAAACAGTCAAATTAGTAGATTGTCCACCTGTCTACGAAATTTCGCTAAAGAAACCCCTATTACATCTAGATTATAACAATTACCCAATCTCATCAATCATGGCAATGGAGCATGGTATACGTAGTTAGTTATATGACTATTAGGGGCAAACAAAACATTGTTCCTTGTACCTAGCTCTCAAAGGCACACGAAATCTAAACAAGGATAACAGTTCTTCTGAACCAACAAGCCCGTTTTTATAACTATTACCTATCACCGTAATAGTGAACACTATTTTTACAAACTTATAACCAATGTTCTATGAAAATCCTTATAAGTTCAGCTCCCTGTATAAATAAAAATAACACACCAGCAATGGTTTATTGATGCCATATTTTTTGGTTCATTATAAAAATTTATAAAAATGGTTGATCGTGCTAATTTTCTTTATATCGAATACAGGGTTAGTCAAAAGGCAAGTACATTATTTTCTCAGTAATTTTAAATAGAACACCCTAATTAATAACTTGCTCTGAAAAGTGAAAATATCTCGAAAACTAACAAATTTAGGCATAGGGAATATTATACAAAAATTAAAGTATGGTAATGATACTTTTCGATGGTGATATAAAATACAGGGTGTTCCATTTAAAATTTCTGAGAAAAGAATGTACTTGCGTTTTGACTCACCCTGTATTCGATATAAGGAAAATTAGCAATATCAACCATTTTTATAAATTTTGACAATCAACAAAAAATATAGCACCAATAAACCATTGCTGTTGCGCTTATTTTTATTTCTACAGGGAGCTGAACCTGTTACAATTTTCATAAAAAATTGGCTATAACCTTGTAAAAGCCCTATATAACATAACAAACCTTTATGTTTTTGTGGTGGGGAAGTTAAGAGGATTTCGAATATAAAATAAAATATAGGGTGTTCCATTCAAAAAAACATAAGTTTGGTCTGCCACTTTGTTATGGAACACCCTGTAATATTCTAACTAATTTTGTAATGTGAAGCTGGAAATTGCCTACAATTTTTGTTAATAACTTTTATTGCTATCTATTACTATAGCGGATCTACTGAGCTTTATCACACTCATCAATCACCCTGTATATTGAATTTAAATTAATTTAGGACGAAAAATTTTTTTTGTCATTACTTTTTAAACGACAGAAATGTCTGGCAATTATAGTTCATATTTCTAATAATGTTTAAAAAGTAATGACAAAAAAATGTTTCGTCTTACAATAATTTTAAATTCGATATACAGTAGACTCGCGATTATCCGAGTCTCGGTCATCCGAGCCCCTCGGTTAACCGAGGCAAAAGTCAGAACAGGTGAGTTACAATTTTCAACCATGCCGCAACATCGCCGCCTCAAAATCAAAAAGAGGAGCACAACTTATGCAAAATCAAATACTTTTTTAAACAGTAATATTGATAAGGTAAATGTTTTTATCTTTTATAGACAGTACTGTATTAATTTTGTCATTAAAATATCCACAGTTATGATTATTTACGTGTTTTTCTATCAATATAACCAATGTCAGTGTTAACCGAGTTTTTCCGTATCCGAGGTAGTCACGGTCCCAGTTACCTCGGATAATCGCGAGTCTACTGTATTTACCTGTACAAGTGTGCTGCGCAGTAATGAACACAACCTGTATCAGTAGCCATATGGCCGGTACGGTGTTCGAGGAAGCATAGGGAATAGTATATTAAAGAATCAGTTGTCTTAAAATACTTTTTTTCCGACGTTGCTAGCTCTTGGTCCATAATAAATAATGACTATTTGCTGTACCACTTACAGAAACATTTGCTGTACCACAAACTACAGAATTTTTAAATCATGGTGATAACGACATTCTTCCAGGGTATTGATATTTAGATATAACTGTAAAATTTGTTACTCCCATTAATAGCTCTAATTTTAAATCCCAAAAACCTAAGGAATTTATTTTGAACTTTTTCAATTTTTTCTGCGTAAACATTATAGTAAGGTGACCAAATACTACAACAGTATTCCAAGTGAGGTCTAACAAGAGAACAGTATAACAATTTTAGGGTATTGGGACTTTTAAAATTATTGCAGTTTCGTTTCATGAAGCAAAGAGCAAAGCATCTGTAATGCCTTTGAAATAATAGATTCAATATGATCTGCGAATTTTAGCGATTTGTCAAACAGTATTCCAAGATCTCTTATTGTATTAAAACAATCTAGTGGTGTGTTATCAAGTTTATATTCAAAGGGAATATATGTTCTACCTTGATAAAAACTAATTTTATGGCACTTTTTGACATTTAGCTCCATTTAATTTTCTTTACACCAACCCTGTACTTTATTTAATTGAAATGGCAGATATTCGGAATCGTCAGGACTAGATATTTTTGAAAAGATTTTTAAATCAAAAAGCTTACCACAGTTTGTATCTGCAATATTATTTATAAATATAATGTATAATAGCAGACCCAGATGTGAACCCTGAGGGACACCAGAACTGACAACTACATCCTGAGATAGACAATCCTGGATCCTTACTACTTGGCGCCTTCCTATTAGGTAGCTTTCCAGCCATTCAAGCAGTTTCCCATTTACTCCAGCAGCTTCTAATTTAGACAAAAGGATGTTATGATTTACCCTGTCAAATGCCTTGGAGAAGTCTGTATAAATAGAATCAACTTGATACCCACCCTCCAAAGCACTTGACAACACATCCAAATAGCAACAAAGATTTAATGCTGATGATTTGTGTTTCTGAAAACCATATTGCTCATCTACTGGAAACAATTTGAAACATACCGAGAAGCAGTCCGACAATAAGCTTTCAAATAACTTAGGAATAGTACTTAATATAGAAATTGGTCTGTAATTTGTAATGTCGGATCTACTACCAGCTTTATGTATTGGCGTTAAAAAACTTAATTTCCAAGGATCAGGAAAGTGACCAGTATACAAAGAATTAAAAATTTTTCACAATGGTCTTGCCAGAATCAAACTGCATTTCTTTAAAACTATAGGAGGTATTTTGTCAGGACCAGGACATCTGTTCACATCTAACGTCATCATTTTTTCATATACTTGAGATATTATAATATTACAGGAATTAATTATTATATTGGTGGTGGGAGGTAAAACACATTTACTGATTGCTCTCTCAGAATAAACTGATGAGAAATATAATGCAAAAGCATTTGTAATATCACTTGGAGTTGTATAAGTGATATTGTTCAAAGACATTTCATTTGGTAAACCCGTCCTCATTCGTTTAGAATTTATGAATGACCAAAACGATTTAACGTTACTATGAATGGAATTCTCAGTTTTTTCTATAAAGTTATTATGACAAGTTTTTGTTAGAGCTTTACATTTACTTCTAAGGCTCGAGAATGAATTATAATCATTTAGAAAGGAACTAACTTTAAATTTTAAATGTGATTGTGAATGAACTTTTTTTCAATTACTAGTTTGTTTAGTTCTGGCGAGACACATTTTGGAAATTTTTTGTTGACATCCTTTTCTTTGGCACAAAAATTTCAAAAGCACAGTACATGACTTCCTACAATCTATTTAACATTTTATCTAGACTTTGATTCTCAAGAATTTGATCCCAGTTAATACAAGAAAGGTAATCATTCAAGGCATTAAAATCAGTGTTATTAAAATCCAAGTAGTAAGAGCTGTTCTGGTTGAAATGAAAATATTTTATGGCAATGTTCAAGGCAGGACGATGCCTATCTAATGGAACTAATTCCTCATCAGAAGCTACAACTTGAATA
The DNA here is from genome assembly GCF_917563875.1 of Diabrotica virgifera virgifera. Lineage (NCBI taxonomy): Eukaryota > Metazoa > Arthropoda > Insecta > Coleoptera > Chrysomelidae > Diabrotica > Diabrotica virgifera. Next base: position 183,293,711 of record NC_065444.1, on the reverse strand, counting down.
GAACTGTCGTTAGCAAATATCAAGTCCAATAAAACCCCACGAGAATTGGATATTGCAGTGGTTCCCAACCTTTTATGTCTGGCGACCCACTTTCTGATGTTTTTTCATATTCGTGACCCATCCCTCAATCATGATGATACGCTATTCTGTACTCTGTATGTCACTCAGCTACTGTCAGAGCCACGCCGTGACCCACCTGAAATCTGTCTGAGACCCACTAGTGGGTTGCGACCGACCAGTTGGGAAACGGTGGGATATTGTGTTGATTTGAAATAAATTGTGAAAATTACATAGATTTGACAATATCCAAGCAGATTCAGTTTCATTAGGAGTACAATATTGACTAAAAGTAACACTGGAAGACAGTTCATCATTAGACCACATAATGTTTGGCAGATTAAAGTTTCCGAACAAAAATAGTTTGGAAGCTGGATACTTCTCACTACTTAACCTCATCAACACTTTCACTGAATTCGGTATATACAGCTGGTTCCGCTTTTGGTGGAATATAAACAGTTCCAAATATTCTCTCTCTCTCTGGCAGAGGGCACTCGAGATTGACTTCCTGACCATAATCAAAACACTGTCACCCCTAGTGTGGATGCTAGTTTCACTTGATCTATCTTTTCGGTACACATTGTAACTTTCCATACCAAGTTCAGAGTCTAAGAAAAGCGGCAGTTAGCCAAGTCTCAAAATAATTACATCATAGGAACAATGTGAAATATTTAATAAAAGTGTCTGAAGTTTAGTTCGAAGCGCATTTGTATTTTGGTAATAAATATTTAAGTTATTATGAGGCGTATTCCAACTTCTAAGTCACTTACACGCTTAATTAGTTCAGGAATGTTGATTAAACTTTCTCTGCAGTTAAGACAATAGAATGGTAAAATCCGTGAAACCATTACCACTACTCTAATTTCAGATGCTGATAAATTGGGGCACTTTTTACAATATATTTTTTTTGCAATATATATGGAAAACCAAATGTATCATTTTTGCTCTCCTTGAAGACACAATTATTCATTAATTTAATTAATAGCATTATTTTTTCACTATGTATTCAGTGATTACATAATTTATATAGGTACTATAGGTACAATTAATAAGAACTAATAATCGAGAAGAGAAAACGTGATCAGGTGATTTTAATAAAATACTATTACTATGGAATGAGTAGATACATTTTAAACACCTTTAACAAGTAAAATCGTTGTTTACACGCAGTGCATGTCTTATTGAAATTTAGTTTAATAAATTTATCCAAACAGCAAATTCAGCCTTAATAAAATAAGCACCTTAGATAAAAGCAAGAACAATAATAGGTGGTTGAAAAGTAGCACTAGCCTGTTACTATCATTTTATATCCAAAGCTTAAGAAATACATACTCCTGTTCCTGCTATACTCCTAAGTCGTAAGTTGGTAGTAATGTAAAGGAATACTACAGTTGAACCCACTTATTGGAATAGCCTTGCTACCAAGAAAAAGGATTCCTATAACCGGGATATTCTAATAACCGATCATTGGTTGCTAGTAGAAATGTTTCGGGAGAAAAATGTCTATTCCATAAAGCAGGATATTCCTATAACTGGTATTCTAATAAGCGGGTTCGACTATATTATTCTTATTGTTATATATTTATCTATAGGTATAATATACTTACAATACACTGTTCTGCAAACCCACCAAATTTAACAAGATTCAGACCAACAACTCTCTCTCCAATTCTAAGAACCTCATCTTTGATTTCTGAACCCTTTTCTAATATTTCTCCCGATAATTCATATCCGGGTATAAAAGGTAATTGTCCCCCATCGTGTTTAAACTTATAAACGTCCACAGAATTCACACTGCAATAAACAACTTGTACCCTAACTTCACTTGGTTTTAATTTTATTACTTTTTTCTCTTGGATTTCTAAAGGTTTACCTATTTCTGTAATGACTGCTGCTTTGTAAGTACTTGCATGTTTATCGGATTTTAACGTTTTACTTAAAGATCTAGAAATTAGTCTTGTAAATATTTTGTTCATTTTTGTTGACTTGAAATCAAAATATTTTAAAATTATTTAAAAATTTAGACATAACCATAACCTCAAATTTTCTAACGGCAAGCCAACCCAACAAACCTAAAGTGAAGTGACTATGGGCTGTTTTTAAACCAAGAGGAGTAATTCAAATTTACAATGCTGGAATGCTTGTTTGTAATTGGTTCAACCTCAGACAAGTTTACTCCACTGCAGGCCCGGTCTGGCCAGGGCGGCTGGTCGGCGATCACCGAGGGCCTCCGGCTCAAGGTGGCCTCCAAAAGCCAAAAAATTCAAGTAAACAAAAGTTTTTTTATTATAAAAAATTATTTTGTTTTACTGTTTCACAGCGACGTAATACAGCAAAAACAATTTTAAATAAACAATAACCTACTTTTTATTAAATTACAGCTAAGGGTAACCCCTAGGTTACCTAGGTATAATAAAAAAGTTTTGTAAGTCGCTCGGTGCTCGAGGTAGTCACCGATCCCACCGCGCCGCACCGTTATTTATTTCATTCGTTTTACTAGATATGTTTCTTGTTATAACGCCTGTTTCGAAATATTTGCAAACTAAAACATTGGACTACGCTATTGCTTGGGATTTGGTTCAAACACTACTTAAACAGATCAATGAAAAAAGAAATGACAAATATTTTGAATTTTTGTACACGAAAACAAAAGAGTATGCGACTGCTGTTAACAGTAAATTGGAAGATAGCAATATTGATTTGGAATTACAATTGGACTTTACGGAAAGAAGAATTTCAAAGAAAAAACGAATGCCTGGGGAACAATCAAGTGATGATGCTCCTGAAATATCAGCAGCTCAACATTTCAAGCATGTATTTTTCAATATGTTAGACTGTGCTAGAACAAGCATAGAAGAAAGATTGTGCCTAAACAGAGAAATTTTAGAGGACCTTTCTTGGTTAAATCCAAGAAAATTTAATGATAATGACGATTAAAGACTTTCCGGCTGGAGTCCTCTCTTGTATCTCAAAGCTTTGCAATGTTGAAAGAAGTATATTATTAATAGAACTTAAACAATTTGCAGATCAGTACAAAAGTTTCATAAAAGTTGTAAACACTCAAAATGAACAGATCCCAGACGAAGAATCAAACAAAGCAGAAGAAATTTTAAAAGACCGTGAACTCGATTCGGAACCTGAATCAGAACAAGACAATTTTCGTGGTTTCTGCAATGACAGCAAAAAATGTTTCAAGTGTTTGTCATGTGCCTTCTCAGTTCTTTTTGAACTCTCTGGATCAGGATTGTTCACTAACTTATATGTAGTTTATAAATTTATCCTAACGATACCCTGTACACAGGTTACATGTGAACGGGTTTTTTCTAAGCTAAAAATAATAAAGAATCGTCTTAGGGCTAGTTTAGGCCAAGACCTTATGTCTAGCCTTATTTTTATGAACATAGAGAGAGACTTGTTTTCTGACATCGACAAAGAAGAAATCGTTAATGTCGTGGCCAGTAGTAGTGACGAACTTAAAAGAAAACTGATGGGATAGGCTAGGCAATCGTTGATAAGGCTACTATCACTATGGTAGGAATTTTTGTCGTGTTTATACGGTTAACACATTTTTTTTAACTTCTTTATGTAATAATTATTTATGTTATACTTATACTTCTATTACACTAGGCCATATTTTAGTATCAACGTACACTAGGGCGTTGCATTAAAGTTTTGTTTAATATAATACAGCGTTTTTTTTTGCCTTGTGTTTTTATCGACACTAGGCCACATTTTAGTATCAATGTACACTAGAGTGTTGCAATAAAGTTTTGTTTAATGTAAAATGCAGCGTTTTTTTCATTGTGTTTTTATTGTCATGTTAGTAGTTGACCTTTCATTTAACTATCGTTCTGTTTTAGTCAACCATTCTTAAACAGTACTGCATTTAAAATTGATTTTTGAAGTAGTTACATTTATTAATAAATTAAAATTTGGTGCTGATGTAAAGGTAAAATATTTTAATCATTTTAACCTCTGGATTGTTGATATACAATGTCAATGTCATTTAGAGGTACAGTATTACCTAACCAAATAGAATCGGTAAGATCTTCAAATTGCATTGTAAAATATTTAGCAATTATTCAATTTCAACCAAATTATTAAAAATTTAAAAGCATTTGTGTAGAGAGGACCCCATGGTCCTCGTTCTATTTCCGGGGGGGGGGGGGGGGCTCAAATCACCATCTAGCCGAGGGCCTCCAATGGAGCCAGACCGGGCCTGCTCCACTGTTATGAAATTATTACACTAATGACTTTTATGAAATTTTGACACTATTGGCATTTCACAGGTTTATTAAGTTATATCATTATTATACATAATATTGTAGTTTATTATTAGCTTTTATATAACAAACAGTTGTTTTTATAGGGTTTGTTTCCAACGGAAAACCGTCATGTAACGAACACTCTGCTCCTGCGGGCAGTAAACAAAATAATTCACTCTGAGCCCTGAGCGTGTCTGAGCGTTAACAAGTGTCAAAGCAAAATCGACCGACCTGCTCATCTCATGGTGGCGGTTGCTTGAATCTTTGTAAGGACGCTTTATTGTATGTATGGGACATTAAAAAAAAATGCTATATCACGTTATACGCCAGTCAATTGAATGGGAGTAAGAATAGGATATTACCTCCGAATTCTATCCTACTGCATGGATTGTAATGAAATTTTGGGCAGCCTCTACTTATCTCCTAATTCAAAGTCTACCCTATGCAGATGTGTGCTTTTATCTTGGGGGTGGTTCCCACCCCTTCTTAGGGGTGGAAAAATTTTTGGAATTCGCTAGAGAACCTAATTCTAAGCAAAAACTGTACTATATTTTTTTTTTGAAAACTCGATACTTTTTGAGATATTCTTGGTTGAAAATTAGCCATTTTCATTGAAACATAATACGGTTTAGCCTTTTCAAACGGTTTTTTTGCGAATACCTTAAAAACTATGCATCTAACTAAAAAACTATATTAAACATTTTTGTAGGTTATAAAAAAATAAAGAGGTACACTTGTCTTCATAAATCTTCTAGTTATAATACAAAAAGAGATATGGTAGGTGAAAATATTTTGTTTTTTGATACATTCTCAAATTGGTGTATTTAACTTGAAATAACAGAGAAACGGTCGATTTTAGGTGTATAATGCTGCTAGTACCTTTTGTAGCGCTTGGAAAGACCTTTAAAATGAGCTATATTAAGGTCCATTACATCAAAACTAAGCGAGATATGCTGCAAACAAAATTGATATATAATGTATTTGAAGAAAAAATGGGAAGTAATTTTAACCCCCATCCACCAAAATGTAAATGCATCGTTTTCCTTCCACCATATCTTTCATTATAGTGTTATTTCTAATTTCTATGTTCAAAAAGTTGGACGGGTTTAAAATGAATGGTTTTTGAAAAAAAAATCAAATTATAGAGAGCATTTTTAAATTTTCTTAAAAATCTTCCTTTTTCTCCATGTAACTTGAAAATGATAAGAGATACAGTAATAAAAAATAAAAAGAAAATGCGTTCTATAATTTGATCTTATTTTTTTCAAAATCCATTCATTTTAATCCAGTCCAACTTTTTGAACATAGGAATATACCACTATAATAAAAAGTATTGTAGAAGGAAAACGATGTATTTAAATTCTGATGGATGAGGGGTTAAATATACTATATTTCTTCTTAAAATACATTATTCGTCAAACTATAGACTTATTTGTAATTTAAAATTTCAATTTTCCATAGATTCTTTACGAATAACTGTAAATGGATAGGTACCTATAATGTAGTTTATAAAAAATCAAAAAGATTGCATTTTTAGTTTTGCTGTAAGCCTAGTACAAACCGAGTTATGGGTGTAACAAAAATACAGGTCATAAATTTATTCACATATTCTGGGACCAAAAATAGTTCGATTGAACCTACAGCCGTTTTAAGTTACAAAATGAAAATCGATTTTTCCCAATATATCGAAAACTATTAGAGCTTTTTTATTGAAAATGGACATGTGGCATTATTATGGCAGTAGTATCTTAAGAAAAAATTATAGTGGAATTTGGAAACCCCTCAAAAAATTTATGGGGGTTTTGTTCCTTTAACCCCCCCCCCCCCCCCAAACTTTTGTATACGTTCCAATTTAATTATTATTATAGTACCATTAGTTAAACACAATGTTTTAAAAACTTTTTTGTCTCTTAGTACTTTTTCGAAAAATCAGTTTTTATAGCGAAATTTTGAATATTTGTCAAATCCACCACATATTTGTATATGGTTAAGTACGATTATGGACACTTGGTAATACATACTATGAAAATTTATTTATGATTTACATTTTTAGGTATGTTTTGAACCATATTAAAAAAGAATATAAGTCTCATCTTCTATTGATAAGAATCAATATGTCTTTTTAAAACATTCCCTTTCCAACGCACTTCGCAATGTAAAAGGTGTTCATGTTCACGGTTATTAGACTTTATTACGGTTGTCTTGACCGACGGTGGTGGGAGACTTATATTTTGACTTTACGTCACAAGAATACACAATCCCATATTTTTAAATGATTTTCGATCATTGAATGTGTATTATTGTGTATATATGTGTATTATTTGTGTTATTATTAAATAATAAGACAAATAATACACATTTTATCTTATACCGGGTGGTGAATCGTAAAACGAGCCATGGGAAACTCAATGTAAAATTCTAAATTGTTAAGTTCCTGCTTCCCTAATTATTTTACATCAAAAGTCATGACAGAATACTTGTAGAGAATTAAAATCTGTATTAAAGTCAAAAGTTAAAATTGTTCTACGATTTAAATTCATTCCAAAATTTTGAAAAATATGATACATTTGCCACAATAGGTATGCGTATGCGTGTAAAAGTTAGGCCACACGTTACTATTTAACTGACAGTGCTCACACCATTGACTGAATAAAAAATCTTTATTATTAATACTTTCTCCGCAACTGAGGGTATCTTATCAACTGTATTGTTTTTAAACAATAAATGATAAAACAAAAATATTGACAGTTCAAAAATGTGAACATTATTGCATTGTGTGTGGCTTAATTTTGGGCTGAAAAACTGAAATGTATTACATTTTTACAAAATTTTGAAATATGTTTAATTCGTACACCAATTTTAATAGTTGTTTTCAATACAGATTTCAATCCTCTACAAATAGTTTTTAATGTCTTTTGATGTAAAATAATTAGGGAAGCTGGAATTCAACAGTTTAGAATTTTACATTGGGTTATTGCAAAATTTTGACGCATGTCAAAATTCTCAATGTGTTTTAATTGTATTCATTTTTTTCGAATCCTGAGAAAACTAATAAATATTTTTGAAAAATTTAAACTCAGAATGAGAGACTACATTATTACCGAGGGCCTAAAGTCCCTGAAAACTTCTATAATGTTTATTTTAATAAGTTACAGGGCTGAAAATAAACGAGAAGTGTGATATTTAATTTCAAATATTTCATTCAAAAGAAACTGCTTGTTTATTCTAAGGGGCTTTCCGTCCTCGGTAATAATGTAATCTTTCATTCTGCGTTTAAATTTTTCTAAAATACTTATTAGTTTTCTCAGGATTCGAAAAAAATCATATTACGATTCAAATGACAGTACACTCGTGACGTAATCGCACCCTTAATGTTCATTGGTTAGTCGATCTGGGCAACCGTAGTAATGTCTAAGGAAGCTCTCAGACCAAATGCAACACATACAATAAAATTCATACGTAAAATGTTGCACAGTTCATAATAGCGTACATCTGTTTATACTCAACAGAGATAACGTCCCATAACACATTTTATCATTATGCAGAATACAGGAGCGTGCCAATTTTGGAACTTCCGAATATCAATCAGTATTTGAAATGTCTTCAAGCGAAAAAGATGTTATTGTAGCTTGGCAATTTTTAAGAAGATGTCAGAGAAAAGAAAGAAAAATACGTCGATGACGCACCCACTGAATGCATTTAACATTATTCATAGTCCAGCAATTGTTTTACATGAACAGACATGAACATTTTTGCTAGGAGTGTTTTTTTTTATAAAATTACTTACTTTTTGAGTTATTTGCAAGAAACCGTATAAAAATGTGTTTTTTTTTAATGAACATATTTACTCTCAAAAACTCGACACGTTTTAACTTAGTGAAAAAATGCTATAGAACAAAAATTGCTTAAAATTACGTAGTTTATCCATTTCCGGCCTTATTTTGAACGTATAATTTTCACCCTCGGGAAGGGATGAAACTTGCCCCACATGCTACCTACTTACATATGTCTATGAGAGATTTTCATGTTATTTTAAAGGGTTCTTTACAAATTTATAGGTTTTGCAATATTTTACCGTCAGCATTAACTTTAAAAATATCACAAATTTTTATTTATATAAAAATTGTTTTTTTATATATTATTAAAGAAAGAAATATGAAAATAAACATGGAGAAAACAAAGATAATGGTCATGGGAAATGAGGATAAACAAGTAAATATAGAGATAAATAACCAGAAATTATAACAAGTAACAACATATAAATACCTGGGTGTGAAAATATAAAATGGAGGAAGATCAGAAGAAGAAGTCAACGAAAGGATAACCATGCCGTTCAGAATCTACTACAGCTTAAACAGAGCATTCATTGGAAAAAAGGAGTAAGCAGCAGGATGAGGCAAGGATGAGGCAAGATGAGGACAATGATAGAGGTATATAAAACGATCTTCAGGCCAATCCTTACCTATGGTAATGACAGCTGGGTGCTAACACAATCATCGAAAAGTAGAATAAACTCAATGGCCATGAAGTACCCAAGAAAAGTAAAAGGAATTACAAGACGCGATAGAATAAGAAACAGCATTGTAAAGGGTCGTTTAAACACAGCGATAAATCAAACAACTTATCAAGGTCAATCGAGTTGTTGCAACTTATCATTGTGTGTAAACGGTGCATCGCACAACTTATCAAAGTTGGAGTTAAGCGTCGTTTAAACACAACGATAAGTCACAGCAACTAGTTGTGATGACAAGTTGAAACGCTGTTTAGACGCTGCGATTCAATGCGATACCACCTTCAACCCAACTCCAACTTTGATAAGTTGTGCGATGCACCGTTTACACACAGTGATAAGTTGCAACAACTCGATTGACCTTGATAAGTTGTTTGATTTATCGCTGTGTTTAAACGACCCTTTAAGGGTCAGGAATTAAAAATCGGTCAGGAATTTAGATATTTTTGAAAGAAACGTTCGATATTTCCTTATACTTAGCCATTGCCTGGAAATGAAAAATAACTGTACGAAAATGTTATTTTCCACCCACCTCTACCGAAAGTATACTTTTCCGGACCTGATTGTAGGGAGCAAAGTTGTACTTTTCCTCCCTAGGGAGGAAAATATTTTTCCTCAATAGAGAGGAAAAGTAAAAGTGGCGTCATAGTATTTCATTCATGAAATATAACTTATTGAACGCCCTGTGCAATATCTTTTTTTATTACTTAAGTATCTATACATTTTAACGTTTATTTATAAAACACCCAGTAGTTTGCAGAATGGTAAAAAACAGTAAATTGTTATTTTGATTTAACAATGTTTACATTAATAATTTGACTTATATTTGACAGTTGACAGTTATATTGTACCTACTTGTTAGTTTTAGTTTTAATAAATTTTGTTGGTTAGTTACATAAATAAATTAAGTAAAAATGAAAAAATGACTTGTTATTTGAGGAAGGTGGAAAAACCATATGTATAACATGGGAGTAAAGTGCCTTTTCCCCCCTTGAATGATTACTGCCCTCCGCTACGCGTCGGGCAGTAAACTTCATTCTCGGGAGGAAAAGTAGCACTTTCCTCCCTTGTTATACAAATAGCTATTCCTTACTATACATAAGGAATAGTATATTGTACAACAGGGAGAAATATGTCATTTTCTCATGTGTTGTATACTGTACTTTTTCTATGGATGCGGTTGTGTCATGACGTCATGAGTTTAAACTTCAAAATTGAATAATTTAGGTGCTTTTACGTATATTATATACATAAATTGAAATAAAATACATATACATGTACATAGTTATTTAATATTCTTAAAATTTATATATTTACCTTATTTATTTAAAATTCTAATTAACAGTTATTTTCGAACAGTTTTGAAAGGTAATTCCTGGTAAGTTTTGCTCCAACACATTTTATTTGACAATATTAACTTGTGCTTGTATTGCGCATGTTACCATGGAAACGGCGATCATATATCGTCGCCTTAGTACTATAACTTAATAACTCCAAAATTGATGTTTTTGAGATAACTAGTTCACAAGATGTATTTTATTTGCCTCCATATTGTGTAAAAACTTAATAGCTCGCTCCAAACGGGTTAAGTATTTATTTATGATTGACGAAAGTTGATAAAACTCAAATGCCCCTAACATTCAGTGCTAAAAGTTGACAAAGATAAGTTATCAAGCTATTATTTAATCGAAATAATCGTGAATACGACATACACTGAATGCTATAACTAGATAACTCGAGTTATCTAGTTGTAGCACATGTTTTTCTGAAACCATTGAGCTTACCACATAATTGCTATCTGTTTATTCGGTTCATTTTAATGCAAGAATTCGAGAATTGTTAGCAGATCTGGTAACCCCCATGGCAGGGGGCTAATTTTCAACAAAATAATGTATAAAATATTAGTTGTGTTAAAAAGTTCACTTATATGCAACTTGACACAACATGCGACATTACCAAATGTTAACATTATGGTAATGCTAAAAGTTGATAACTTTAATTTTTCATGGTTTTTTCCATATTGGAAAACAAATTTGCACCGTATTCCCAAATAGATCAGTTGCCAAAAAGTTAAGGAACAGTATTTGAGAGCCGCAGAGTGAATTCCGTATTTTACCAACATCATGGTAGCAGCACAAATATCTTTAAAATCTTTAAACTCGTTTATCTCAAAACTACTAATTTCGTGTTATCAAGTTATAGTATTAAGACGACGATATGGAAAACCGTACGAGAACCCGTGAGAAAAAATATTTCCCACTGCAATGGCCGACTTTTCTCACTGCATAAGAAATTGTTCGTTTTGAATGTATGTAAGTAGTGAGAGAAGTTGCACATTGTATAACATCCATAGAAAAATATTTTTTCCTTACAGCAGATTCAGAACAAATGTATTATAAGTACTGTCAAAAATACGCAAATACGTCAAATTTGACAATTCAATATTTTTGTTTCTATAGTTACAAAACATGTACTTGGTGGCATCAAGAATATTTGAGTCAGAATATGTCTATTTGAAAATTTTAACATATTTATTTTAATATAATTTAAATGTTAGATTTTCGAAAAAATAGTATGTATACCTTGCAGGAAAAGCAACATTCCCGGACTCTGTATTCCCTTGTCTCGGCTTGCGCCTCGACAGCAATCTTTACATCGTCCGGGAATGTTAAGCTTTTCCTACTAGGTACACAATGTACTATTAACCGAGTTATTAAGCCTTAAAAATGGCCATTTTCTCTCGTTTTTTAACTTTTAAATCGCGTATAACTCGACAACAATCAATTTTAGAGAAAAATACAACCGACTTTTTTTGCTTATAATGACCCAAAGAGTCTAAAAAAATTATACCTACGAAGTGAAAAAATTGATTTTTTGAATTTGTTTTAAAAAATTATTTAAACAATTTTCCGGCCGCGCCACTTCCCGCCACCCTGTGGATTTGTTATAAGGACCTGTTTTTGAGTAGGTTTGTACAAAAATACGAATCGGAATAATTTACCTCACGGGGACGATGACATAGTCTGGTCTAATATGTTTCAACGGTTAACAGGCATCCCTTGAACGCACTTAAACTAAAATTCCTAGAATTCCGATGCAACGGCGATCGGATTCTCAAGAAAAGGGCAGTAAAGAGTGCCCAGATGTGCAAATGTGTGTGTTTGGAATTAGGGCGTAGAATATAATTATTAGGGATAATAGGATAAATTTATTTAAGTTTTGAGATAATAATACGTTTATTTAATTCAATTTTTTACAATGATTTGTTTACTTACGACCCTTTAAGGGTCGTTTAAACACAGCGATAAATCAAACAACTTATCAAGGTCAATCGAGTTGTTGCAACTTATCATTGTGTGTAAACGGTGCATCGCACAACTTATCAAAGTTGGAGTTGGGTTGAAGGTGGTATCGCATTGAATCGCAGCGTCTAAACAGCGTTTCAACTTGTCATCACAACTAGTTGCTGTGACTTATCGTTGTGTTTAAACGACCCTTTAGAGAAGAACACAACTTGGACTGAAGCGAAGCGAAGGGCTAAGAATAAACAAGAGTGGAGACGATTTGTATATGATATAGATACATGAAATTTATTTTTTAAACACCTTGCACCGTTAAGTAGAAAGATTTAGATTATGTTATTATGAACATATAAAATTATTTACTACTTGGACTAAAGAAAAATGGGATCTGTGTAACAATTTAATAAATTTAAATTATACTAGAAAATAACATGTTTTTTTTCTCTGATTCTGGCCTTGATTTAGAACTAGAACCTTTAGCCACGTAATTGGATAACTTATCACTAACTCAGATGTAATGTGTAGTGTGTGTGTTGAGTAAGTGTCTTGTTACTTTGCAAAGTCGACGTCATTGTCTTTGCAAAGAGACGCTAATTGTATCCGAACGTCTGCGGTCCAACATAGTTAGAATCTCTAAAAAAATGATTTGTCAAAAAACTGTAAATAGGTATTAATCTGTAAACATCAGATAGATAAGTCAACAAGCACGTTTATCCTTTTAAGACTTTTTTACGTTTATTTTGTAAGTAAACAAATCATTGTAAAAAATTGAATTAAATAAACGTATTATTATCTCAAAACTTAAATAAATTTATCCTATTATCCCTAATAATTATATTCTACGCCCTAATTCCAAACACACACATTTGCACATCTGGGCACTCTTTACTGCCCTTTTCTTGAGAATCCGATCGCCGTTGCATCGGAATTCTAGGAATTTTAGTTTAAGTGCGTTCAAGGGATGCCTGTTAACCGTTGAAACATATTAGACCAGACTATGTCATCGTCCCCGTGAGGTAAATTATTCCGATTCGTATTTTTGTACAAACCTACTCAAAAACAGGTCCTTATAACAAATCCACAGGGTGGCGGGAAGTGGCGCGGCCGGAAAATTGTTTAAATAATTTTTTAAAACAAATTCAAAAAATCAATTTTTTCACTTCGTAGGTATAATTTTTTTAGACTCTTTGGGTCATTATAAGCAAAAAAAGTCGGTTGTATTTTTCTCTAAAATTGATTGTTGTCGAGTTATACGCGATTTAAAAGTTAAAAAACGAGAGAAAATGGCCATTTTTAAGGCTTAATAACTCGGTTAATAGTACATTGTGTACCTAGTAGGAAAAGCTTAACATTCCCGGACGATGTAAAGATTGCTGTCGAGGCGCAAGCCGAGACAAGGGAATACAGAGTCCGGGAATGTTGCTTTTCCTGCAAGGTATACATACTATTTTTTCGAAAATCTAACATTTAAATTATATTAAAATAAATATGTTAAAATTTTCAAATAGACATATTCTGACTCAAATATTCTTGATGCCACCAAGTACATGTTTTGTAACTATAGAAACAAAAATATTGAATTGTCAAATTTGACGTATTTGCGTATTTTTGACAGTACTTATAATACATTTGTTCTGAATCTGCTGTAAGGAAAAAATATTTTTCTATGGATGTTATACAATGTGCAACTTCTCTCACTACTTACATACATTCAAAACGAACAATTTCTTATGCAGTGAGAAAAGTCGGCCATTGCAGTGGGAAATATTTTTTCTCACGGGTTCTCGTACGGTTTTCCATATCGTCGTCTTAATACTATAACTTGATAACACGAAATTAGTAGTTTTGAGATAAACGAGTTTAAAGATTTTAAAGATATTTGTGCTGCTACCATGATGTTGGTAAAATACGGAATTCACTCTGCGGCTCTCAAATACTGTTCCTTAACTTTTTGGCAACTGATCTATTTGGGAATACGGTGCAAATTTGTTTTCCAATATGGAAAAAACCATGAAAAATTAAAGTTATCAACTTTTAGCATTACCATAATGTTAACATTTGGTAATGTCGCATGTTGTGTCAAGTTGCATATAAGTGAACTTTTTAACACAACTAATATTTTATACATTATTTTGTTGAAAATTAGCCCCCTGCCATGGGGGTTACCAGATCTGCTAACAATTCTCGAATTCTTGCATTAAAATGAACCGAATAAACAGATAGCAATTATGTGGTAAGCTCAATGGTTTCAGAAAAACATGTGCTACAACTAGATAACTCGAGTTATCTAGTTATAGCATTCAGTGTATGTCGTATTCACGATTATTTCGATTAAATAATAGCTTGATAACTTATCTTTGTCAACTTTTAGCACTGAATGTTAGGGGCATTTGAGTTTTATCAACTTTCGTCAATCATAAATAAATACTTAACCCGTTTGGAGCGAGCTATTAAGTTTTTACACAATATGGAGGCAAATAAAATACATCTTGTGAACTAGTTATCTCAAAAACATCAATTTTGGAGTTATTAAGTTATAGTACTAAGGCGACGATATATGATCGCCGTTTCCATGGTAACATGCGCAATACAAGCACAAGTTAATATTGTCAAATAAAATGTGTTGGAGCAAAACTTACCAGGAATTACCTTTCAAAACTGTTCGAAAATAACTGTTAATTAGAATTTTAAATAAATAAGGTAAATATATAAATTTTAAGAATATTAAATAACTATGTACATGTATATGTATTTTATTTCAATTTATGTATATAATATACGTAAAAGCACCTAAATTATTCAATTTTGAAGTTTAAACTCATGACGTCATGACACAACCGCATCCATAGAAAAAGTACAGTATACAACACATGAGAAAATGACATATTTCTCCCTGTTGTACAATATACTATTCCTTATGTATAGTAAGGAATAGCTATTTGTATAACAAGGGAGGAAAGTGCTACTTTTCCTCCCGAGAATGAAGTTTACTGCCCGACGCGTAGCGGAGGGCAGTAATCATTCAAGGGGGGAAAAGGCACTTTACTCCCATGTTATACATATGGTTTTTCCACCTTCCTCAAATAACAAGTCATTTTTTCATTTTTACTTAATTTATTTATGTAACTAACCAACAAAATTTATTAAAACTAAAACTAACAAGTAGGTACAATATAACTGTCAACTGTCAAATATAAGTCAAATTATTAATGTAAACATTGTTAAATCAAAATAACAATTTACTGTTTTTTACCATTCTGCAAACTACTGGGTGTTTTATAAATAAACGTTAAAATGTATAGATACTTAAGTAATAAAAAAAGATATTGCACAGGGCGTTCAATAAGTTATATTTCATGAATGAAATACTATGACGCCACTTTTACTTTTCCTCTCTATTGAGGAAAAATATTTTCCTCCCTAGGGAGGAAAAGTACAACTTTGCTCCCTACAATCAGGTCCGGAAAAGTATACTTTCGGTAGAGGTGGGTGGAAAATAACATTTTCGTACAGTTATTTTTCATTTCCAGGCAATGGCTAAGTATAAGGAAATATCGAACGTTTCTTTCAAAAATATCTAAATTCCTGACCGATTTTCGGAAAAAATTATTATTATGAAAGTTAGAAAGTGAAAAAATAAAAGTTTAAAGTCCCCTTACATGATCCTGAAAAAATTTGTGTCATTAATTTATTACTAAGTTTTTATTTTTAATTATTAACAATGAGCGCTGAAAGCGTATTTAGGCGGCTGTCAATGTGAGTGCGAAAAATATGCACCATTCCGGCAGTCCAATGGTGCATCTTACTCGTACCCACATTGATGGCCGCCTCAATACGCTGTTAGCGCTCATTGTTAATAATTAAAAATAACAGCTTTTTAATACATTAATGTCACAAATTTCTTCAGGATCATGTAAGGGGGCTTTAAACTTTGATTTAGTCACTTTCTGACTTTCATAATAATAATTTTTAACAGAGTTAAAGCCTTGAAAATAACTATTTTCGTGTTTTTCAAATTTTAAATCGCGTATAACTCGACAACAATTAATTCTAGAGAAAAATCATAAGAGATTTTTTGCTCATAATGTCCCAAAGAATCTAAAAAAATTGGTACGAAGTGAAAAAATTGATTTTTTAAATTTGTTTAAAAAAATTGTTTAAACAATTATCCGACCGCGGCACCTCCCGGCACCGTGTATTTGTTATAAGGACCTTTTTTTTAAGTAAAAACGTTTGTGCAAAAAAAGACGGATCAAAATAATTTACCTAACGGGGGCGACGATACAGTCTGGACTATATGGGATGTTGCGTGTTACATATATCGATCGGATATCGCTTTTGGTATGAGAGCTTCCTAAGAACCGTGGGTGCCGTGGTTCATGTTCACTTGAAGATCTGAAGCGGCGAGGCGAGGCGACCCGGCATTTTGCTTTCGTGGCCCGGTACTGGGTCGCGACCCACCGTGTGGGAAACGGTGGTCTAGACCGTTATGGATCGTTGGATATCATGTTGGCTACCATATTCGCTATCGTGACTTTATTAACAGCAGCTGTGAATAACGGTGTAATCGATTCTCCATACCATTTGCCTTATCTTTTTCAGCCATGATGTTTTACAGGACCACGTTTACCTTGGATCTTTCATTGAATGATCAAATGTAAAAGATTATATTTTTCAGGGTGTCTCATGATGTGATCAAACTATTCCAGCTTGCGTCTCTTTATTATATTGACCAGTTGAGTTCAGCCGTCTAAGGATCTCCTCATTTCTAACTCTGTCGACCCACATTTTAGTATTCGTCTGTATACCGACATCTCTAAGGCTGTCAAGCATTTAAGCATAGTCTCTGTTAGAGTCAACGGTTCTATTCCATACAGTTAAGTACCGTGCCCAAATTTTTAGGCGTGGGTAGCTTCCATAACAATTTGCCGATATCGTTCTCGATCTTGTGCGGCATGTAACAATTGATCTGCTAATAAGCCAGTCCATTGAGGAAGGTTTCGGAGCCATGAATATTTCTTCCGACCAATTCCTCTTTTTCCGTCGATCTTTCCATTGAGTATTAACTGCAGCATCCTGTATCTGCTACCTCTCATTATATGCCCCAGATATTCAAGTTTTCTCTTTTTTATTATCTTGGTTCAATCACCTTCGCCTTGACCTACTCTGTTTAAGACTTCTCTGTTTGAAATGCGTTGAACCCAAGATATTCTGAGCATTCTACGATACGACCACATCTCAAAGGCTTCTATAATTTGTTATCATGTTAACCTTCACGATCCAGGTTTTACATCCATATAGTAATACAGGATACACATAACATTTTAGGAACTTGATTCTTAGTTGTAAGTTCAGTTGAGAGTTGCTCAGAATAGATCTAAGTTTCATAAATGCTCCTCTTGCAATTTCTATACGAGTATTTCCATACAGTAGGACAGTAAAAATATAGCAGTATGTCATTCGAACTCGAAGGTCAATACTAAGATCGTGACTGCAAAATACGTTTATCATAGCAGCTCGGGCTTGTTCTATTGGTATCAATGGCTCGGGCTCATTGATATTACTATTATATAGAGATACACGAGTTTCTGTTGTTGTCTGGGAGCAAAAACCGTACTCGCCTTTGACGATGACGTAGACGTAGATAAGGCAAAATATGACTATAAAAATGATCATAACTTCGAAGCGGTTAAAGAGTTTAAATACCTGGGAGCAACAATCACCAATGACAACAAAATAAAACGAGAAGCTGAAACGCGAATAATGGTGGGAAACAGCTGTTTCTTACGATACAACATCTAATAAAGTTAAAACTTCTCTCAACAGGTGCAAAAATTCAGATATAAGACCATAATATTACCAGCAGTCGCGTATGGAAGTGAAACATGGACGCTAACAAAACGAGAAGTACATAAATTTCTGGTGTGGGAACGTAAAATTCTTTTGGTGATATATGCCCCTTGCAGAGGAAGTGTGCCAAACTAATGGAGGCGCAGAAACAATCACGAGTTAGAGTCTTTCTTCGAAAAGGAAAATCTAGTCATCTAGATTAAGGCCAATAGACTAAGACGTATTTAAACAATTCTTGTCTTGACAACAACTTCTTGTCTTGTCTTGAGAAAACATCAAGAAATTTAAAAAAATCTTGTCTTGACGTTTTCTTGACATTTTATATCTTGTCTTGGCTCAAGAAATTTCAAGATCTTGAAATTTCTTGACTACCCGGTCGGGTGATTCCACGGCGACCTTTTTATTGCGTTGCGTCCTAACACGACCTCTTGATACGTCCCAATTAAATCATTGTTGTGGTACCATAAGTTAAAACACAATAGTTTTAAAACTTTTTTGCCTCTTAGTACTTTTTCGATAGGCCAGTTTTTATCGAGATATTTTGAACATTTGTAAATGGTTATCTAAGTAAGATTATAGACCATTATTTCATAATATTAGTACCAGAACTATATAATCTCATTTAACCATTTAAAAATATGTGGTGGAGTTAATAAAATGTTCAAAATATCTTAATCAAACTGGCTTATGGAAAAAGTACTGAAGCAAAAAAGTTTTAAACATTGCGTTTAAGTAATGGTACCACAATAATAATTTAGTTGCAACGTGTACAAATATTTGAGGTGGGGGGGGGGGGTTTAAGGGAACAAATTTCACTGTTATTTTATATTTTAAAGATGTTCCTGCCATAAGAATGCCACATGTCTATTTTCAATAAAAAAATCATTAAAAGTTTTCGATATATTGGAAAAAATCAATTTTCATTTTGTAGTTTCAAAGGGCTGTAACTTTTTTATGTGCACATTTGTACTAAAGTAAGATAGGTTCAATCGAACTATTTTTGATCCCAGAATATGTGATTTAATTTATGACCTGTCTTTTTGGTACACCCTGTATATTTTCTTCTTCCTTCTTGTATATAGGCTTTAAAGACTGTTTCTTTTTCAATATTAGCCTCCTAAATTGTTTAAATTATCGCACCATCTTTTTCTTGGTCTGCCAATACTTCTTCGTCCATGTGGTGACTTGTCTCGTGCTATCCTCTGTCATTCTACTAATGTGTTCGTTCCACTCCTGTTTCCGTTTTGTCACCATTCCATTTATGTCTTCGACATTGTATGCTCTTCTTATGTTTTCGCTTCTCTCCATATACAACAGATTTTTCCCTGATATTCGTCGAAGTAATTTCATCTCTGTTGTTTCTAGTAGTCGTCTCATTTTAGATGTGTCAGGTCTTGTCTTTGCCGTGTATGTCAATATAGGTCTAATTGCTGCTTTATATATCCTGCTTTTGTGTCTTGTCTTAGGTGTTTGTTCTACCATATTGTGTCATTAAGAGATCCCGCCGCTTTACTTGCTTTTAAGCTGTGTTGTCGTACTTCCTCTTCAACATCTCCGTAACTAGTTATATCTATTCCCAGATATCTAAACCTTGTTTCCTGCTTTATTATTTTCCCATCAATTTCGATTTTACATCGTAGTGGGTATTTAGATGTTGTCATACATTTGGTTTTTTCTGCTGATATTACCATATTTTATTTCTTGGCTGTTCTATTGAAGATGTGTGTTAATCCTTGGAGATCGTCTTCTGTCTCGGTGATTAATGCGGCGTCGTCTGCATGACATAATATTTGTAATTCTTTGTTTCCTGTTCTGTAACCATGACCTTTACGTACTGCTTCTATTATTTCGTCCATTATTATATTAAAGAGCAGTGGGCTCAACGAGTAACGTCTGACTCCGCTTTGTACTGGTATAAACTGTGTTAGTTTGCCATTTATCTTTGCCTGTATTAGATTATGGAAGTAGATGTTTTCAAAGGTTTGTATAATATTGATTGTTATACTTCTTCTATACAGTAGGTGTAAGACATATTCGACTTGAATGCGATCGAAAGCCTTTGCCAGATCTATAAAACATAGATACCCTGTATATGTATTAAAAATAAAACAATTTGGACCTTTCAGATACTTTATTTAATAACAACACATGTATATTAACATATATATTTGGTGTGAACAAATAATTGAATATAATGAGAATTCGAATATATCATCCATAGGTATATTTACACATTACACAACAAGTTGTCAGGGGATGGGAATAAACAGCACAGGAAAAACACTTCATTGGGGGATTAGGTATAAAAAGTAGGGAGTTGGTAACTTGAGTAAACAAAAAATAACCTGTAAAAACGTCAACAAAACAAGGTTATTTTACAAACACTGTATGATTTTCATATTTTTTACTTATATTTCATTGCACATCATTTTATTAAAAAACAGTAAAAATATCGTTATAGGGTATATGAAAAACAAAAACTAAAACAGTCTTCACGTTTTTCAAATACATGATATTTAAAGCAGGTATCTAGTACAAAAATATTTTTAATGTTATTTGGTTTATGGAAATTACTACTAATAGAGCCTCTAATTACTGACTCTATATTTGGTGTATCTACATGGTCACCATCACATTGTGAAACACATTTATAGCCAGAGCCGGATGGAGTGTGGAGAAAAGGCAGGCCCAGAGCACGATTTAAAGACCAGTTAGGAGTGCGAAATTGGAAAACCAAGGCGAAGGCTAGTAAGGAATGGAAGCTGATTCTGGAACAGGCCAAGACCCACTATGGGTTGTAGAGCCAATGATGATGATGATATTGCCACCAAAAACTCAAAATCTACAGCTCATAAATAAACATTGGACATGAAGCTTAAAATAGGACAAAACCTCGCAATTTTTATAAAATGGAGCGAATTGCTTGAAAATTTGATAATAAGTAGTGGATAGTCCAAGGATTAAAATCTATGTGATGCCGAAAGGCGCTTTTATCATGGGGGTGGTTGCCACCCCATCTTGGGGGTGGAAATTTTTTATTTTGTTTTGACTGCAAAAGTTGGTAAAAACATTCGTTCTAAGCAAAAAACGTTCTATACATTTTTTTGATAAAATTAATAGTTTTCGATTTATTCGCTATCGAAAGTGTTAGTTTTATATCGAAAAAATCAATGTTTTTAAAAGTTTTCTGCTAATAACTCAAAAAGTTTTCGTTTTATCAAAACAACTTTACTTAAGAAAAATGTACCTTTTGAAAAAATAAACAAAACCGTTCTTTTTTTTATTTTCTTTAAGACCAATAGTAATCGAGCTGTACTTTATTATATGTTAGCTCTTTTTCGTCAAATGCTACATATTGTAGTTTCAAACTGAAAAGACGTGAAAACTGTGCATTTTTCGAGGATATTTTGTTCAAACTAATTTAAAGTATTTAAAAATATCTACCTTCAGAAATAAAAAGAAAGTCTCTAGCTCAAAAATTAAGTGACTTCTAATGAAAAGAATGTCAGTCCCTATTTTTTTCAGCGAAAAAGTGATCGGAAGCAACCTTCTAATCACCACCCTATTAAGATTAGTCATTGACCTTACTCGTTCTTCTTTACTTATGTATTGTTAAAAGGTTCTAGAAGTTTGACCGGTTTAGAATGATTAGTTTAAAAAAAAAATTAGATAAAAGCGAATAACAAATTTTTGTAGTTTGGAAAAAATGGCCTTTTCTTCAGAATAGAAAGATTACCATCAGAGATATGAACAAATGTTTAAATATGAAAGTGTAGCTTATTTAATTCCGAAGAACCTGGTTTGCAAAAATTTTTTCTACGGTAAAATTTGAGTGAGTTATTGACAATTAAAACTTGTAATAACATACAAAAACCACCTTTACCAACCCTTTCAAAGTCACCTCGTTTTGCGACTGAGGGTCTTTGGAAAGATTTAGTATTAATACGCTTATAGATCTGTTAAAAACCTATAAAATTCTTTTTTACCAAACTTTCTAAGATCAAAAATAAAAAAGTTACGGGTAAAAAATCAATATATTTTTTTGAAAAAAAAGGAGAAGCCTAATTGGAAGCATAATAATGTAAGTTAGCGATGTTTTGAGTCATCGGCCTTATTCATTCTTCTTTACTTATACATTATTAATAGATTCTAGAAGTTTGACTGGCTTAGAATGGTTAGTTTTTAAAAAACTGGAGTTAAAAGCGAATAACGAATTATTGTAGTTTGGTAAAAAATGCCATTTTCTTCAGAATAAAAAGATTAGCATCAGAGATACGAAAAAATATTTAAATATGAAATTGTAGGTTATTTAATTCCCAATAAATTGGTTAATCAAGTATATTCAAATGGGAAATAAGCCACAATTTTACCTAAAAATGATTTTATTAACGTTTCGACGCGCTGTGGCGGCTATTCTTGAGTTGGGATTGATTTCATGTAATCGAATGAACTATCTTTTAGTAAAGTCGTCCCAGGAACGCAACTCATCAATATTGGCAATATCATTTTTAAAGTCGTCTACTTTAAAATGTATAATACGTGTCTGAATTGCCGATATAAATGAGTCAGATTAAATAAATTATTAGAAGAATTTTTTACTAAGCAACAACATTTTTGTTTATTTAATATTATTTTGTATTTTGACAACGACACCCGACTTGGGCGTCGAAACGTTAATAAAATCATTTTTAGGTAAAATTGTGGCTTATTTCCCATTTGAATATACTTGATTATAAAAATGCCACAAGAAAATAGCTTCAGAACAGCATTAATAAATTGGTTTGAAAAAATTTTCTCTACGGTAAAAATTCAGTGAGTCGTAAATGAGTATATCGAAAAACATTCATTTTTTTCTATATAAAACTAACACTTTCGATAGCGAATAAATCGAAAACTATTAATTTTATCAAAAAAAGTATAGACATTTTTTGCTTAGAATGAATGTTTTTATCAACTTTTACGGTCAAAATATAATAAAAAATTTACCCCCATGGTAGATGCGCCTTTCGGCATCATATAGATTTTGATCCTTGGACTATCCACTACTTATTCTCAAATTTTTAAGCAAATCGATTCATTCTGTAAAAATTGCGAGGTGAAAAGCTTCGGCTCCTGAACTATATGCATCATATAAGAATGTTAGGTATAATTAATTTCGAAATTGTTTTTGAAATAACTCTTTCAATTCAGAAACGGATCAATGTTAAGGTAATTCAACATCAAAATCAGTTTTACAACCAACATAAACAACAACATTTTATGATATTTTCACCATGTGAGCAGAAGACTATGGAAGTATGGAAAAATGATTATAGGTGGTAATATTGGGGAAAACGTCTAGATCGAGATCTTCAATACGGTCCAACTAATTCAAGACAGTTTGGGTTTAAAAGTGGTTTCGTTAAAGGAGAGACGATAAGTCAGGATTTTATACAGAGATGTCAAATGTAAATGTTGATGTATATGATGCTTTATTAAGTACGAGCAACAATTGATATTGTTCAACATGTGAACTTAATTTCTATTTTTAATGATGCTCTGGATGGACGGGACATTCAGATAATACTCGGATTATACTGGGATCAGGCAGTTCACATTAGAATTAAAGGTTTGACATCTGCAGATATTCCTACGGCGGCTCATTGTAAATTATACGAGTAATTCAAAAATGATTTTTAATTTGAAATATCTCGGTGGCGTACTATTTTTTCATTAAAAAATTTCAGACCATTATCAGTATGCGCGCCAATGATGTATATAAAATTCTTCTGTCAACTCTGAAGGAGGTCATTTTGAACATTTGTTGTTGCTTTACGCCTTATTGAAATCTTATTAGTGTTAATTTCTGATATTGTTCTAGTTTAGTATTTTGTATTAGATAGTTCTTGAGAATGCATTAAAGAAATGAAAAATACGCGCTAGGATGTTTCTATTTTTGCATAAAAATGGTGCACCATATGACAATAATATAACATAGGTTTTTTATCATAAATTAAATACGGAATTTAATAGTTATTTATGATATAAGTGTTAAAAGTACACGTTTAAGGCACGCATGGGAAAGTTTGCAGAATGAGCGATAGCGAGTTCTGCAATTCACATGAGTGCCTTAAAAATGTACTTTTAAAACGCATATTATACAATATTTTTTCTACAAACGTAATTACAGGACAATATCTACAAAAACTTTTACTTGAACTTGACTGACATTCCATTTTTATATTTTTTTGACATTACATCAAAATTGTCTATACGGTCAATACGAATTGCAGTGTCATAAAAATTTTAAAGCACTAGTGCCTTAAAGTAGCATTTTTAACGCTCGTATGGAGTGCTAAAAATTACATTTTTACCACGGTTGTAGAAAAAAATAATTATTAATTTAAAAAAGCTCAGTGGCGTACTATTTTTTCTTTAAAAATATTCAGATCATTATATACCCTATGCGTGCCAATGATGAATAAAAAATTATTACTTGTATGTCAAAAAATGCACAATAACTACCTCTTAAAACACACCAAATTTCATTTTCTTAGCTCAACCGGTCTTAGAGCAATAAATAAATTCGCAGTTTGAAACAAAAGTTTTAACACCCCGTATCTCGGAAACGAAGCATTTGCGGAAATATGTTTATAGAGCAAACTGTCATTATTTTTTCATATACCTTTTAAAGTTTGTCATATTTATTTAGAAACACCCTGTATAGTTGTATATTAACAATACTTACGAATTTATTCCAAATATTTGCACCATACTGTATAACATAAAGCAAAGTGCACACTTGTACATAAATAGCTACAGTCAAAAAATCTTGTACCTACTTTAAATTTAACATAGCGATAATTTTACTGAGAATAACGGACCTTCGTGACAATATTATAAGTCGTTTCATATCAACCAAACGAATGGAATCCAGCGTATTACTTTTCTCCGAAGGCCCACACCATTTTAGAAAAAAAAACGAGCTTACAAATAACACTATCATTTTCTACCTATTATAAAGACTAGGTATACATAATCACAGAGTCTAAAAAATTATACTAAATACTTAAAGTTGTACACGATTTTCATTTAGTTTTTTATCTCAATTTCTTCGAGCGACGATCTGTTAGTAAAATAGATCTCTAAAGAAGATAAAATTCTAAGGTTAACTTTTATACAAGTACGGCTATAACAGAATCAACAAGAATTGAACAAAAACGACAAATTGGTCTAAAACAAAGTGTGCAGAAGGAAATTTGACAACCGTAAGTTGGCAACAATTATTAAGGTTGGTGACTCCATTTAAAAACATTAGGTAGTTACTTTTGGTAGCAAAACTTCACCTATAACTTTGCAGTTGATATATTTTTGCAGTTTATTAAAAGAAACTGAAGATACACAGACAATAACTGTTTAATTCAGTATTTTATGAAATTTATGAAGCTTATATTTGCAAATGTTATTAGCCTTTTTCTGTTCGAAGACAAATTGTAATTTCTGATATTTTTTAGGTATTTAGTTTCTTCTTTCTTATGTAGGTATATACTATTATCATTTACGACTAAGAAAAAAAAATAATCAACATAAACCGCTGGGCAGCAATATGTAGAGGAGCTCACAAAATAAAAGAATTTGCTAAGTAATCAAAACCAACCAACAATAATTATAGGTATACAATAAAGTAACAAACTTTTTAGTTTTTTAATATCATCAGTGTATTACAATAAAACACGCTTGCAGATGGGAATTTGTCATATCAAAAAATTATTCTCTAAAACTTTAATCACGTGTTTAGATAAACATCAACTGCATCTTAAAGCGAGGCTTTTCAATGTATTTATAATTCCTGTTCGAATGTGCCATTGTCAGTAAGCGGTTTTAAGCATTGGGTGAATGTAAAACCAGCTTTCAGCAAGGCAGATCCACAATTCATCAGAAATACTTACCTATTGACTTTCATAATATATTTGTCGATTTCAAAAAGACGTATAATTCAATAAATAGAAGCAAGTTAGAATATGTAATATTACCTATGTAAAGCTGCAACATAAACACAAACATATCTGACTATTAGTAGAAGCAACTATGGAATTACAACACCACGGTCAGCATACTTGAAAGCTTTCAAATATTTTAAGGTCTAAAACAAAGCGATGGCTTATTAGCTCCAACACTGTACAATCTGGCACTTAAATACATCATAAGGCAGCTGAGTGCTGAAAAAGCCAATCTCCTAACAAATATGTAGTGGGGAACGATGTTGAAGTAGTACTTCACATATCTAGAAATCGAATTATATACAGAGGGAATAGAATAAGAGGAAGACGATCAGTGGAGAGACCACGAAAACGATGAAACAACTTACTGGAGGCATATTGAAAAATAGACAGAGCCATATTTACACAAAAAGAAGAAGAAGTAGAAAAAGCAATAGAAGAAGCACAAAAATGAAAACAAAAGAATAATAAAGAGCAACAAAGCCTATTTCTTGTTGACTGACAGTCTGTTCTAAAAACACGTTCGTCTGTTGACGAAACACCGGAAATAAAATATTTAGATTGGTAAAAGCATTATTATACCAACAATATGTGAGCCATGGGTGAGAATAAAAAATAGAAAACTAACTTTAGAACTTTTCGTAAATAAAAATTTGAAGAAAAATCTTTGGGCGGATCAGTGAAAATGTTGATCAAAGAAACATCCATCTAAGAATTCGCTAGACTCCAGAGACTACTCTGGGCTATTCTTGCAGGGAGAGTGGATAATAAAAGATTATCAATCAGTCCTAGATGGGATCAAAATGAAGGCTATGTAAAAGATGAGAGTGAAAAAACAGACAACGCACACAATTTGTCGATCGTCAGAACTAGGAGGTGATAGGTGAGTTCCTTCATAGTGGAGGTAGATATTACAAGAAACTGAGACTTAATTTGGACTGCAGTGCTTAAGAAAAAAAGAAGAGAAAGAATATTAAACTAGTAAATCAAAAAATATTTTACGGAATATAAAAAAAGTTTAATAGTAATATTTGCCGTAAATCTAGTTGAGATATCCCAAGTCAGTGGAGAACCAGATGGATAAATTCACACATCGCAAAGTACATGACTTTAACCACAATACTGGCCCAATACTGGTAAAACGAAAAGAGGTAAAAGACCAAAATGGGTTCAGTGGGACTAATGTAATGATCCAGAAAAGTAGAATGACAGACTACAATAACCGATTATCATAAATTAAAATTTCAGTCTATGATTCATGGAATATATAAAAGTAAGTACCAAAAAAGATAAAAGCACTATTTAAAACGGATAAATACAATACTAGCGACAATGTGCTAGAAAGTAAAGTAGTCTAAGTTGTAAGTAAAACGGCTGTGAAATTGCGCAAGCAAGAAGTATTTATTTGATTGAGCTTTTTTGTCATTAACAGTTACATTATATACATAGTGGTCTATTATTAAAATCGTCGTGAAAATGGTTTTCACATCTGAAGAGAAAGTATTTATAGTAGAGTATTATTTCCGAACATGCGGAAATGGACGGAAAAATGGTATAAGTGTGAAACAAAAGTCATGACAAAACTATTGACAAGTGTTTGACAAGGTGGCCCCAGTAATAGTGTAATGTCGCAATAGTGCAATCGCAGAATTTTACATTTGAGAAACACACTGGTAGTATGTTGTGTCAGCGCAAGGTTCCATTCAGTCATCTAAAAACAGTTCTTACCAACAATAATCAAGGACGCATTCTCGATCAGATCTGACAGTCCCCAAAACGAAGCCTTCGAGGTACCTACTGCGTATACACTGAATATCAGTGAAACATCCACGATTCGACTGTTCAAATTTCTTGGTGATTATCCTTGTATTCAAATTAGATAAAGACTAAACGTTTAAAGCAAAACTTGTAAGAGAAGTTTACTGTGGACGAGTGTTGAGTCTAGTAAACGAGGATCCCGATTTCTTAGAAATGTATGGTTTTCTAACGAAAGTCATATTCACCTTATCGGTTATATCAATAGATAAAAAACTCGATTTCTCGGATTTGAACGCCTAGATGTAATTTGTAATTTTTAGATGTAATGTAGTGTAAAACCACTACGCAGGAAACGAGTTACTATTTGGTGTGCTATGTCTGGGCATGGGGCTATTGGTTCTTATTTTGTTGAAGATGAAAAGGAGCATCCTTTATTGTTAATCAATAGCCTAAAAGAGAGAACATTGTTCATTTTTACATCTACACGCTCTCTATACTCATTTCACGAACATTTTGAAAACAGAATAATTTCTCGTGGAACAGATTTAGACTACTCAGCTCACTTACCGGATCTGACAATCAGGATGTATTGTCAGATCAGAATCTGAAAATCTCAGGATCTCATGTATTTGAGGCATACATTTCGGAAAGAATCGCTAAGTCAGAAGTTCCACCAACAGATATTGTAGAACTACGACAGAAAATAATAAACTGTTTTTAACACTTGCAAACTTAAATCTATTCTGAGCAACTCTCAGCTGAACTTTCAACTAAGAATCAAGTTCCTAAAATGTTATGTGTATCCTTTATTACTATATGGATGTGAAACCTGGATCATGAAGGTTAATATGATGAACAAATTAGAAGCCTTTGAGATGTGGTCGTATCGTAGAATGCTCAGAATATCTTGGGTTCAACGCATTTCAAACAGAGAAGTCTTAAACAGAGTAGGCCAAGGCGAAGGTGATTTAACCAAGATGATAAAAAAGAGAAAACTTGAATATCTGAAGCATATTATGAGAGGTAGCAGATACAGGATGCTGCAGTTAATACTCAATGGAAAGATCGACGGAAAAAGAGGAATTGGTCGAAAGAAATATTCATGGCTCCGAAACTTTCGTCAATGGACTGGCTTCTCAGCAGATCAATTGTTACATGCCGCACAAGATCGAGAACGATATCGGCAAATTGTTATGGAAGCTACCCACGCCTAAAAATTTGGGCACGGTACTTAAAGAAGAAGAAGAAAAATTGCAGCAATCACTATTTATAAATATGTTCAACTATTTTTAATGGGAAACAAGCCACAATTTCACCAAAAATGATTTATTAACGTTTCGAAGCCAAAATCGGGTTTCGTTGTCAAAATACAAAATACTACTAAAATAAACAAAAAGGTTGTTGCTAAGTAAAAAAAAATCTTCTAATAATTTATTTAATCTGACTCATTTATATTGGCAATTCAGACGTATATTATACATTTTAAAGTAGAAGACTTTAAAATGATATCGCCAATATTTATGAATTGCGTTCCTGGGACAACTTTACTAAAAGATCAATCCCAACTCAAGAATATCCGTCACAAAAAAATCATAGCATGTGACCTGTCTTTAGAAAGACAACCAAATGCAACGATGACAGTAAAATTCTCGCGCTAGAGATTCCATAGTAAATCACGAGGGAAAGCCAGGAAAAAACTTCGTGATACTATCCCGACATCGTAAGTATTTGGTCTTACAATTAATTTACTTTCAAAAAACTAATACCAAATTCTGACTTTAATATATTTAAATTATAAATAATATTAATAATACATAGATATACAATCAGTAATACTAAAATATAAAATTTGTACTAACTTGATATGTTATTGACCTACTAATCGTGGTATTTTCTTTCTATTGATTTCCTCCCACTTCCTACTGTATTCTACCGAGGAATTTGCGACACAATTGGTTTCATTTAGCATAATTAGAGCCGCTTCTTTGATATTTCTCTTTTTACTATCTGATTCTATCAGGACTATACTTGAATCTCTCCACTGAACTCTATAATAAAAAAAAAAAAAATCAAAGAAGCGGCTCTAATTATGCTAAATGGAACCAATTGTGTCGCAAATTCCTCGGTAGAATGCAGTAGGATGTGGTTACCCATACTGAAAGAGGAAGTCAATAGAAAGAAAATACCACTATTAGTATGTCAATAACATATCAAGTTAGTACAAATTTTATATTTTAGTATTACTGATTGTATATCTATGTATTATTAATATTATTTATAATTGAAACATATTAAAGTCACAATTTGGTATTAGTTTTTTGAAAGTAAATTAAATGTAAGACCAAATACTTACGATGTCGGGATAGTATCACGAAGTTTTTTCCTGGTTTTCCCTCGTGATTTACTATGGAATCTCTAGCGCGAGAATTTTACTGTCATCGTTGCATTTGGTTGTCTTTTTAAAGACAGATCACATGCTATGATTTTTCTGTGACGGATATTCTTGAGTTGGGATTGATTTCATGTAATCGAATGAACTATCTTTTAGTAAAGTCGTCCCAGGAACGCAACTCATAAATATTGGCGATATCATTTTAAAGTGTTATACTTTAAAATGTATAATATACGTCTGAATTGCCAATATAAATGAGTCAGATTAAATAAATTATTAGATTTTTTTTACTTAGCAACAACATTTTTGTTTATTTTAGTAGTATTTTGTATTTTGACAACGAAACCCGATTTGGGCTTCGAAACGTTAATAAAATCATTTTTGGTAAAATTGTGGCTTGTTTCCCATTAAAAATAGTTGATTGTAAAAATGTCACAAGGAAATAGCTTCAGAACAATATAAATATGTTGGATAATCTGCAAAATCTTTATACAGTTTGTTTGCACCGCAATGATCCACATTTTTAACATATCAATTAATTATGTAAATTAAAGTTTTATTTCCCTTTCGGTACTGTTTATTTTGACAAACACTGTAGCATATTTGAAGTTTTCGCAATTTTCTCAATTGTAATTTACATCAAGAGAAATAAATGACACGTTCATGCTACAGTTTATTATGAATTAGCCTTGGGTTCATTTTATTGAACATACACACCAAAACGTTCTTTTTTCATTTATTAGAAAAACACTATACCTAATAGGAACTATGCAACCAACATAAAAATATATTAATTTAAAATTACAAAGTAAAGAATTATACGTAGTAAATGATAAAAAAAAACTAAAAATTAATCAACACTTTCAATTTCGTTGCAAGCCGAAACTGAAGTCGTATTATATTGCTAGTTCAATCAGAGAGTACAGCAAGTAACTCTACCGGTTTCGGGGCTTCTTAACCCCTCATCAGGAGATATATATATATGCTCTTCTCTGAATGAACTAGGAAAACGTACCGAGAGCAGTCACGGATTGTAACGAATGAAATGGCAGGGATGTCCTAGCGACAACTGCTAGAAAAAAGTTTAAGTTTTTTAATCTAATAGCACATGAAACGATACCATTTTATATCCTACCAGACCAACCAGAGTAACCAGACTAACCAGAGAAGATCTTCCATTGTTTTTGGTCTGGTTGGATATAAAATGGTATCATTTTATGTGCTCTTAGATTAAATTTTGATAAAAAAAACTTTTTAGAATCTGAATAGGGCTTTCCAACGATTCTCATTTGTTTCGAGCTTCGAGCTGTATATTAATATTATACACGGATAACACGACATAATATGACTGAAGCTTGAAACAAATGAGAATCGTTGAAAAGTCCTATTATGGCAATTTTGTAATAACTTTTTTTACTGTGATCGCTTTTGACAGATTTGTCATAATTTTGGACTCTATCTGCTTTGCTATTGCTGACCAGATCTATACTACATTTCTTGGCTCTGGAATTTAGCTGTTAAAAATATCAAGACTAATAAACATAACGATTATTTTAATTTGAACTTTTAACTGACAATAATATGTTAGAATTAATAAATGATGGTTACACGTTTATGCACGTTTATGTATTTTAGCGGATATAATCTAAAGAGACTAGTTATTGTCAGGTATCCAAATCCAATAAATTTGTGTAAAGTTTGTTTAGCAGAAATTGGTTGACTTCAATTAGTGCGGTCGTAAATATTATTAAATTTATCTGACTTGGCCCATTGTTACGATCGGCCCGGAGCAATAAGCGAACGAGGTAGACAGAGTTGGTCTTTTGACAATTAACACTGACTAGACGGTACTCCTATAATAAAGCAAAGGATCCACAAAATTTTTACCTGAAATATGTAAATGAAACATATTTAAATTTTATCTGAAACCGGGCCTTTTATACTATTATCGGTTAACACAGGATGTTTTAATTGAAGTCAACCATTTACTGCTAAACAAACTTTACACTTATCGATAGAAAATAATCTATAAATTTCATAAACTTTTAAATTTCATTGGTACTGAAAACAGATTCTGTTAAAGATAATATTTGTTACCTCGTCGTCAAATTTCCACCTACCAAACAAATCTCTAACTAAAAAATATGCTTAACGAACTTTTTACATATAGGTACAAACATAAATATCGAGCTATGTACAATTAGTTAAGGTATATGATACAATGAGTTTTCCAACAGCGACACGCGTATGGCATATATCTACAGGTAGTTTCTTGTCGCTATGTATATTTAGCTATTTACAGAAATCACAATTTAAATTTACGTACATGAGGATACAACTGAAATACATTAATTTAGGGGCAATTACTAACAGAAATCTATATATTTTTTCACCCAATGGCTGGTGTGGAGTAGTAATGACAAACATCAAATCTTTCTCACATTCTTTTTACTAGGTTTACTAATTTTCTTAGTCCAAACAATGCATAAAAAATACACTGCATACATTTACATACATATACAGCACATTATAGTATCTCACTAATCAGACCATTCAATAATCCGGCACCCCTCTACCTGTGCCTAACTTACCCATTCCTAAGCCTAACATAGCACCGTAGAACGTCAGAGTTTAGCACCTACCAACGAAAGCAGTCATTTATGTGACCATATAAACGCACTGATGAAATTCAGAAGATTCCCCTTATCGATGGTAAGAAGCCCATCCATAAACCAAAAAACAGCATTTTTCTACAGAACTACTGGCCAATAAGTTTACTGCCAGCAGTCAGCCAGATTGCTGAAAGAGTGATACTCTTAAGGCTCGAAGAGGAAACAAAAAGACTACAATATTACCAGAAGCCCAATTCAGATTTAATGCCAAATACTCAAGCGAACTTCAGCTATTCAAGCCATAGAATATATCGAAGCAGGATCCAACGATAGTTTTAGACGTAAGCAAAACATTCGACGAAGTCTAGCACAATTCACCAAAGGCGTAACCAGGGGGGTTTTGGGGGTTATAACCACCCACATTGGGATGTACTTTGGGCTCTATATGCTTAATACCAATACTATTCCATACCCCCCAGATACCATAACCCCCCTTAGGATTATCCTGGTTACGCCGTTGCAATGGACTGATCTACAAAATGAAGAATTGTGGATATAGCATGGCCATTACAGAGCTACTCTCCTCGTACCTCGCCAACCGAAAATTCAGGATTCGCCTAGCTCAAGTCCTATCCGAAGTTGGAATTACGGAGGCAGGAGTATCACAAGGATGTGTTCTGTCTCCGCTGCTGTATAACACATATACAGCCTATGCCCCCAGAATACCGGACACCATGATCAGCATTTATGCGGACGATACGTCAATAGTGGCAAAACACAGAACCAAATGCAACTAGAAATCTTTAGACAGCGCTAGATGCCCTAGAATAACAACGGTGGATACAGTTAAAAATTGCAGTAAATGCGGAGAAAAACCAAGTAGTGATGTTTAATAAGAAATGCGGTGTACCAGTCAATAACTACTGGAGTTATTCGACACTCCCATATATCGGATGGAGAAATGAAGAAAAGTACCTCGGGACCACGGAGAAGGAACCCAGGTTCACATCCCACGTTACAAGAACTGTACAGAAGACAAAAATGGTACAAGCCAATAGTAGAAGCCTAACTGAGAGAAGAAGCAAATTAACATTCAGAACAAAGGCAAGGCTCATCAACAGCACCATACTGCCCATCCTGACATATGCATCTCTAACATGTAGATAGACCTACAAACCGAACAGAAAGAAGATCCAAGTTGACCACAATACTAAGTACAACGAGAAGCATCAAAGGTCCCTGGATACGTAGCGAAAAGATTCCTTTTCAGAGACATCCAACAGATCAGAGTATTAGATTAAATGAATGACAAAGCAAAAACAAAATTCACCGAACTAATGTAACTTCCCAACCACATCCTGCGAGAGATAAGTATGATGTCTTTCACCGATGAAAACATGGAAGACCCAAACGTTAACTGGCTACGCCTAAGAAGCGATATTAAGTAGTTCTGCAACGCTAGACTAAATGCCCCTCATCTCAGCAGATCCTCATCTCAAAATTCTTTAAAAAATCACAAACACAAAAAAGACCTAGGCCATCCAAAACAATAAAACAAACTAACTAAAAAAATGGTACATGCCAACCCAAAAAATTTTAACAAATCATTAAAAAAACTGGACCAGAGTAGTCCATGTTCTTATCCGACAGTTAAGATTCTGGAATCTGCTCAGCCGAAAGGCTCTTGTAGACATACGGAAGCTCAAAAGAAGAGAAAAGAAAAAACAAGGAAAATAATTCCACGGGACTACAACGCATCACGCAGTCTTGGACTTTACGCGAAGACGTGCAATTATAGTCCAAGTTCTATGCTTGCCTCCGTTAGGTAAATTATTCCGATTAACCGGTTACGCTTCTCATTTGTTTCGAGCTTCTGTCATATGTCATATAATCCATGTATATCACAGATTATACAACATAATATGACAGAAGCTCGAAACAAATGACAATCGTTGAAAAGCCCTTTGACTCGCTGACAGTCTTGCAACAACTAATGCTCCAGCCTGAAGACAGGGGGCTAGGGATAATTGATCAATAATATTGTACCTATTTTGAAACACGTACTTTTTATCGTAATAAATTATTTATTAAAATAAATTTCATAATAACTTTTGAATCTTGGGTTCATGAAGTTCTAACGCTTAAGAGCTAGAGTTGATTTTAGCTAGTTAAAATATTAAAAATGTAGGTATTTATTATCATTGTTGCGCCATCTACTGTTAAAATTAGAAACCATTAAAATTATTGTAATATGCTATTAAGTATCGTTCTATTATAATATTATAATATAACTAAAAAGTAATTTATGTCTTCTTAGAAATTAGTCTAACTATTTCAGTTTTATTTAAAAAATAAGATTTATTAATTACCCTGCAATTTTTGGACTTACTCTCTACTGTAGTTTCCTTTTAAAGGCATGCATCTCTGCAGAATACTTTAAAGAAGTTTATACTTCTGTTTAAGAGATGTCAGCTATAGCCACTATATGTTATATAGATTTCTGTAACACAAAAGTAGTAATTGCCAAAATACATAATAGGTATTTCTGTCAGTACAGCTTTCGACGTATAGATGGGGCTTTTTTTGGAAAGAGACAAGCAGTTTATGTAAAAGCAAATATGAAAACTTTTAATACAGGAGGCGTACAAAAAGTTTGGGAGTGATTTTCATTTTGTTTTTCGTGTCAAAAGTTTAATACATTGATCATTTAAAAAAATTTAAAAACTTGAAAAGTCTTGTTTAAGACTTTATTAATAATAGTGACATATTAATAGTTGCTTTTTTTAAATTGAAACATGAAAACCATTAAGAACTTTCTGTAAGCCAGTTACATAATTCATATTACCATCCAAAAACTGCCTTACTCACAAAACGCAGAGTCCGTAGTCTCAGGATGATCTCACTTTTAAATCGGAGTTGGCAGTACAGTAAAATCTTGTAAAGCGCTCTTCACAGTCTCATACAAAGGTCTGTTCTCGTCACTACAGTATCCGTCAGGCGTACACAAGGTCTGCAGCTTGCTTAAATAGGAATCGAAGTTTTCTTGTCCGATCTTTTCAGCAGTTGGGCCGCCTGGACCTACCGAACTGGCACCGGGCAGTCGAACATGCTCCAGAAGTGTAATGACATTGTTACGTAGACTCTCGTAGTACTCGTTCAGGTTGTTGGAACGTTGCGATAGCGCCTGGGTTTCCTGGTGAAGAAGGGAGAGAAGGGAAGGAAGGTTAGTGTGGTCCTATTGCTTTTTTACGATAGCGTTGCTGGGTGAGGATACGAAACTATGCGTTAGGTTCCTTTTTTCAATATTACAGTCATATAAAATGATACTAATTCAGCAATCATTTGAAAAAGTCAAGATTTTATTGTTATGCGGTGGGTTACGATTACCTCTTATATACTTAAATAATGCAGTACCTAATGAGACTAATAATTAAAGTACCTATTTAAAAAAATTTTCCGTCGACCGTCCATTTATGATCAATTTTAACACCCTCAAAATCATTGATTAATGACCCCTATTAATTAATGATTTTCTATTAATGAACGATTTCATTATAGGCAACACAACATACATTGCTTGCATAAATTAATTAAGCGCTCTGTGATTGGCAGTGACCTGTGGTGTAGGCAACCAAACATATACCTATTTACATTCCCACTAAAAAATTTAAAATCAAGGCTGCTAGTACTATCTGTCATTGTATGTCATTATTTATTTTATTGTTTAAAACTCTGTGTATTTGAAAAATCAAAAGATGGATTTATTTCTGAAAAGTACGGTCGACGGAAAAGTTTTGTAACGAACTCGTGAATTAAAATGGCTAATGGATATATCCATCTTTTGATTTTTCGAATACACAGAATTTTAAACAATAAAGTAAATAATGACATACAATGACAGATAGTACTAACAGCGGCTACTTGATTTTAAATTTTTTAGTGGGAATATAAATAGGTATATGTTTGGTTGCCTACACCACAGGTCACTGCCAATCACAGAGCGTTTAATTAATTTATACAAGCAAAGTATGTTGTGTTGCCTATAATGAAATCGTTCATTAATAGAAAATCATTCATTAATAGGGGTCATTAATCAATGATTTTGAGGGTGTTAAAATTGATCACAAATGAACGGTCGACGGAAAATAACTATTAATAAATAAAAATTGCCTCAGTATTGCATATCACCTTGAATAAAAATATTGAAATTTAATAGATCTAAGACGTATTATCCAGAATTACTTAGAAGATGGAATTGCTCAGCCAAATACGATAAGATTTATTTTCAAATACATAATTGCCAATACTTTCAGGGGCAATTGGGAGAAAAATGGAAAACCATGTAAAAAATTATGTAGGATAGATATAATTGTACGTTATTAGTGAAATACCGAATGATGGGAAAATACAAATTATAACGGGAATATTTTGTGACAAAACTGTGAAACTGGCAAATAGATAGAACACATGAGGGGGTGTTCTACATAGAGAAAAAACCTTTCAGTATGAAGACTAGATCATAATCGACTCTCTGGAAGGAGAGATAAAATTATATATTCAGTGGGACATTTTTATAAAGGAGATTTTCTAAAAATTAATTTTATAAATCTCCAGAATCCAGAGAGAAGGATTTTAAAAAACGTAATGCAACATAAAAAAAACACAACAAAAACTGACGAACTTAGTTGTGAGCAAAATTCTAGCTTCAGATTTAGTATAATATTATATGACTGACGATAAAACAATATAAGTGATGTGAACTTTTAGTAAATAAAAAAAGATTATGGTCCTAATTGACTAAAATTTACATTATTAAAAAACTAATCAAATTGAAAACAGCTTATGTTTCAATTCAGTTCAGAAATGATCCACCATCCACTCTTCAGTGGGGCTACATGAATACCTACCTCTGAATCGAAACTAAACCAAGCTGCGTATTTAAGCAGAATTTAAAAATAATTTTGTGTATCAGATGCTATAGAGAGCAACATCTATTAA
This sequence comes from Diabrotica virgifera virgifera, assembly GCF_917563875.1. Taxonomy (NCBI): domain Eukaryota; kingdom Metazoa; phylum Arthropoda; class Insecta; order Coleoptera; family Chrysomelidae; genus Diabrotica; species Diabrotica virgifera. Next base: position 183,255,988 of record NC_065444.1, on the reverse strand, counting down.
AGAGAAATGGGAACCAGATCTAAACAATAAATCTGAAAATTCCTTTGGAACCACTTTCTGGTAACATCCTTAATCTCTGCCTTTTACAATTTATATGGCAAGAAAACGACAAATAAAGGAGACGAAAGAAAGGGACTCTACAATATGCAGTCAGAATTCGTTTGAAAACTAGAGGAACCCATGAGATTCGCAGTTTACTACTCATATCTCAAGAGCTTCTAGCTTCTTCAGAGATGAGAAAACCGGAATTATAGCACTTCACGTTGCTCTCCTGTTTAACGGAGAACTTCAGAATTCGTTACTAGAGGAACCCATGATATTCGGAGTATTCGTCTGTAACACCATATCTCAAGCGCCTTCATCTTCTTCATAGATGATTTCGAAAGAGTCAAAGCCTCCAATTTCGATAGCTAAACCGGAAGTATAATAATATTTATAATATTTTTGTTGTTTGTTGCAGGTCCAAACTTTTAAAAACTGAGTTCGTCTTAATGAATGCTATCTGTTGTTTTATTTCTACACACAATGGTTCCATGCGCTATTTACATTGGTATCCAGTTATGCATAGCTTTCAACTGTCTCAAGTTGTTGATAATTAAATAATGGCTGGATATTTAGTATTACGTGTTGACCAGCTGACAAGCTGAATTGACTGACAATCAATTATTATAGGTTTAGTCCCTATAATTGATTTACTTGTGTTAGGCGAGTCATTAATGTTTATAGCCCTTCAAAACTAGATGCAAACACTTGGTTTGTTTATATTTATACCCAACAAAAAATTCTTATACAGCATTCATAACCTATATATGTATTTCATTAGGTATGTTAAATTATTTCATTTGGAAACAAATACAAAAGTAATTGAGGCAAACATAAAAACCCAACGAGTACCAAGTTTTTTTTGTAAAACTCCGGTGTTTTCTCTAAGTAATACTAATAAAAACATTATATAAAATATAAGTTTCCATTATATGGCATAAGTTATTACCTTACATTATATTTTATAGTATAAAATTCACATCACTTATGACTTGTTAATATGGTGAAGTGTGGTAAATAAAGCAACGTTAGAGAAAATGGAAATGAAAATGCGGTCTTACGAAAAAGTCTACAATTGGAGATTTTTTCTCAACTCACGGCCAGAATGTTATTTTACTCATATTCCAGTTTTTTACATATCATTTACTTTTGTTAAGAAGTGAACTCAATGATGAGTTTTGAATCGTAGAAAATAGTTTTAACTAATAAATACATTTTGTTTTAAAAACAAGACTAGTTTTGTATGGTACGTTTTTCTGTCTATCCATACGAGGACTACTTCAACCAAACCGTCACAAATACAGAAACACTAATAACGAATTGATAATGATATATGAAACATCCAAGAAGGCATTAAAGTTAACGGAAGACTGATAAACAACGACATATATGCCGATGGTGTATTGTCATCTTGGCGGATATCCCGGAAGGGTTTCAACGACTCCTAGAAGCCGTTGCAGAAGGGGACGAATCCATTGGTCTTTAAAGCAACGTCAGGAAAACAAACGCAATGGCAGTCAAAATCTACAATCTAGTATTCAAATGTATACAACCCCCATAGAAAAAACCTCAACAAATTTAAAAATCTTGGCTTATGAATAACCAAAGAGGTTATTCATGAGGAGGAGGTTGAAATTTAAGCTCAAATTGAATACTTAATTTCCTTAAAATGAAACACCTTTTGATTAATAAACTCTTTTACTGGATACTAGATGTAGATTCGTGAAAACATATTCTATTCTCTTATCTGGAACTAAGACATGGGCAATGAATCTACATGCCATGACAAGTCATGGTGTCCCGTCCTGTTCACGGTGTATGTTTAGAAGACTACTGAAAATACCCTGGATAGACCATGTCACTGACGAGGCAAATTGTATAAAATGTGCTATTACAGAGAACTTCTTAACATTATCAAGATGTGCAAAACCATTTATCTAGGACATGTGTATTAGAAGGAAGAGATTATCAGCTCCTAAGGTTGTTGATAAAGGGAAAAAAGGAAAAGATGTTCATGGTTGAAAAACATAAGAGAGTGGACTGGTCTCGATACTCAATCCTTAGAGAGCCGCACAGAATAGAGCTATATTTGTCACAATTGTTGCCGATCCCCAGAAATGTATCTAGAGGGCACTCTAAGAAGAAGACAATTTTGGACTTCTGGACTTCTGGAAACTCTGGACTAGTTGCACATTTAACCCGCGAGTAGTCGCGCCGTTAGATAGAATCTCACATTTTATCCTTTTTCGCGATAACTTGATGAAAAATTTTGCAATTTTGAAAAAATTTCCTAAGTGCCCCGAGGAAGGGTGTAGTAATGCGTAGGATTTTTTTTCCTCTTCTTCTTTTTGTGGAATTTATGGCTTTGGGGAGAGCCAATTAGCTTTAATAATTGTTAGAAATAATATTTCTAACATAACAAGTAAATAAAAATACTACAAAATAAAAATTTGTTGTAAATTCGTATTTAAATTCGTATTTTGAGATAGAATCTAACACGCGACCATTCACGTTACAGAAGTGAGCGCGACTACTCCCGGGTTAAATATTGAAATGAAATAAAAAGTGATTTTTTCTTAAGACCACATTTAATTTCACATGACTGTTACTTACTTTTTCGTTTTGGCCCAAGTGATTTTCCATTGCGTTTATATCCGATTTCAGTTTGATCATCTGAGACTCAACTCTTGCATTTTCTCTTTGTAATTCGGATATCTCCGCCTCCAAGGTCATAAGGTCTTCTCCGCCATTAGGTCCCTGTTCTATACCTGCAAGAAGACGTCTAGAAATAAATTTTAGTCCCGTGGAAAATAAATCAACAAGAATATATCATGACATTCACAATTATTCTACTATTAGATAGAATTAATATCATGTATAGTCTAAGAGCTGGGAGCGGATTTTGTGCGTGATAAGTAATATGGAAAAACTATACGGGATATGTTGAATTAGTTGTGGACATGACTTTCCCCAACGGCCGGAAACCAGAGCGGGGGACGAGGGTAGTTATAAGGGGTCAAAGTCGCGGTTTTTATTATTTTTTTTTATGACACTCATGATCGAGATAGTGCACCAAAATTTGGGAATAAGTAGGCCATGACGTAGCTAAGTAAAATCTCTAGGGGCGGAACGCTGCGTGGCCGACAAAGGGGTGGGGGTAGGGGTGAATGTAAAAAATATAAGGAGTTTTTTGCGACGTTCGTGATTGAAATAGTGCACCAAAAATTGGGAATAAATAGACCATGGCATAACCAAGTAAAATCTCCAGAGCCGGAAACCAGAGTGGTTGACGAGGGTAGTTATAAGGGGTCAAAGTCCCGGTTTCTATCTATCTCGAATGTGAACGTCACAAAAAATCCCTTATCATTTTTATATTCACCCCTGTCCCCACCTCTTTGTCTGCCACGCAGCTTTCCGCCCCTGATGATTTTACTTAGTTACGCCATGGCATACTTATTACCAAATTTTGGTGCACTATCTCGTTCGTAAGGGGCACAAAAAAAATAAAAACCGCGACTTTGACACCCTATAACTACCCTCGTCCCCCACTCTGGTTTCCGCCTCTAAAGATTTTACTTAGTTATGTCATGGTCTACTTATTCCCAAATTTTGGTGCACTATCTCCATCACGAACGTCGCAAAAACTCCTTATATTTTTTATATTTACCGCTGCCCCAACACATTGTCGAATTTCCAGCGTTCCACGCCTGAATATTTTACTTAGTTACGTCATGACCTACTTATTCCCAAATTTTGGTGCACTATCTCGATCATGAGCGTCACAAAAAATAATAGAAACCGGGATTTTGACACCTTATAACTACCCTCGTCTCCCACTCTGGTTTCCGGCTCTGGGGATTTTACTTAGTTATGTCATGGTCTACTTATTCCCAAATTTTGGTGTACTATCTCAATCACGAACATAGCAAAAAACCCCTTATATTTTTATATTCACCCCTACCCCCACCCCTTTGTAGGCCACGCAGCGTTCCGCCCCTAGAGATTTTACTTAGTTACGTCATGGCCTACTTATTCCCAAATTTTGGTGCACTATCTCGATCATGAGCGTCATAAAAAAAAATAATAAAAACCGCGACTTTGACCCCTTATAACTACCCTCGTCCCCCACTCTGGTTTCCGGCCGTTGGGGAAAGTCATATACACAACTAATTCAACATATCCCCATATAGTTTTTCCATATTACTTATCACGCACAAAATCCGCTTCTACCTCTCCGACTAGTACGTATAATATATCGGTTTTATAAAGCATCTTGCTGTAACTTCAAATTTTTATTAATACTTTGTGTGAAAAAATAAAACAAAAACAACTCAAAAGACGTTTTAATACTAATATGAATACTCATTTGCTCAATACAACCATTCCCTCTTATACCCCAGGAAACAAAACCGAACAAGCACTACTTCTTCTTAAAGTGCCCTCACTTCAATGGAGATTGGCTACTAGAATTGCAAATTTTTCTCTGTCTTCAGCTGTTCTTAATAGTTGTTCAAAATTTAGCCCTGTCCATTGTCGGATGTTTCTCAGCCACGATAGTATTTTCCTTCCTAGTCCACTCTTGTCCTCGATCTCTCCTTTCATTGTAAGTCGAGCATATTGGTACTTATTATTTTTCAGTACGTGGCCTAGGTATGATGTTTTTCTAATTTTCCACTTGCCTATTCTATGCAGCACTTCTTCGTTTGAAGTATACGATGTCCTAGATTGGTTCGATAGTAGATCCACATTTCAAAGGCCTCCAATTTATTTACGGTTGATGTTTTAAGGGTCCATGTCTCAACTGCATAGAGAAGAGTCGACCAGAGGTAGCATTTTGATAAACGTAGTTGAATTTCCAGTTTTATTCGAGAATCCCAAAACAGTTTTTTATTTTTTCGAAAGATTTTCTGCCCTGTTCTATTCCCGATCATATTTCTAGATCAGGATTTAGGCAGGCTGCTATCGATCGACCATCCCAGGTGCTTAAATTAATTGATCTGTTCTAAAATGTGCCCATTTATTGTGCGAGGTTGAGGTACATTTTGGTTTTTCGGATTGACATCACTTTGGTTTTTTTAACGTTAATTTTCATACCAAATTGCTCACAGATCGAGTTGGTCTTGTCTATGAGTCGTTGTAGACCCACGTCGGAATCCACAAACAACACCGTATCATCGGCATTTCTAATCCTGTTGATTTTTACGCCATTCACCTTGACTCCATCCTTGGAATCCTCCAGTGCTTCTTTAAATAGAAACTCAGAGTAAAGATTAAACGGCAGGAGTGACAGAACACATTTCACATCCTTGTCTAACTTCCCTCCTAATTTCTACTTCTGTGAATGTGGAACCTTTGATCCTAACTCTGGCGTTTTGGTTCCAGTACAAGTTTTTTAGTAATTTGAAAAAAGAAAAAGCTCTTGAAAAATCGAAAACTTTTTCGAGAAGTCAATGGAAAAGGCGTACCATCTCGTGGGTATCAAAATTTTTACGGCGTCATGGTTTTGATCAACGTTTAAGCAAAAAAGGGACTTTTTCGTTCATTTCAATATTGTGAAAAAACTAGGCATTGTAGATGAAAATATTTAACACATGATTTTCTTAAAAAATACTTGCTTTTTGAAATGAGATTTTGTAAATTAAAAAATGTCAAATAAAAAATTTATAGCAAATAAAACCCGAAAATAAGCGTTTCCTTTAATTATTTATAATTATTAGACACATTTCACAATGTGAGTTTTTATGTAGGTACTTACTATACAGTGCGGACGTTTGAGTTGGAATAAATTCATTTTCTCGAGAATGGTCGATTCTGTAGATAAAGCCCGAAATAGGTCGATTTTTATTTTTAAAAATTATAATTTTTTGGCATATATATCTTACTAAACCACATTCAAATAGCAAATTCCCAACTATAAACAAACGCACGTGTTACTATTCGCCGTCTCATTCGTCAAGAGGCTGTTAAATGTAATTTATTGCCCTAAACAAGGCGGATTCTCATTTTACAGGTCCAAACTGGTCAGTCTGCAAATTCAAATTGTAGGTAGCGTGTTGGTTTTTAAAATACACTTCAGGACGACCCTGTGTAGCTTCCATGCGCGTTTATTTACAGTTGGGAATCTGTAAAATGAATGAACTTTAGTGACGTCATCCATCTGAGCGCGATGACGTAAGCGATGATTTTTTTTAAATGAGAATAGGGGTCGTGTGATAGCTCATTCCAAAGCTTATTCAATGCTCTATTCACTAAAATAAACATAAACATAACTATTTAAACAGGGTGCCCAAAATTTTTTTTTATTAAATTAATTGAGACAAAAAGGAGAATGTATTTAATTTATTTATTTGAAATACATTTTACTGTTGTCCGAAAACAGGAAAAAATGATTATTTGATAAATAAATATTATCGCCAACCGTCACTAAAGTCATTCATTATTGTACTCATTTGCGGCAGTAAAGTTAACACTTTATTGTACTGAAAGAAGAATTTTACTTTACCTGCCACGATTAATCAAATTAACCGAGATTGAATGTAAGTGGTCGATGACAGTAATCGAATGGCGAGTATTTGAGTGGACTTAAAATTTATTTATTTTAATTAATAAAAATATTGTATACAATTAGCGATATTATCAATTAAATTTATGTCAAAAAGTGAAATTCTGTAGTATTTTGTATTCATATAAAATAAACTAAAACTTTACCGATTTAGTAATTATTCAATATTCATAACTATCGATTAAAAATCGAAAGCGGCCATCTTACAAGTTATCTGTCATCATTGCCATGAAATTATTATGACGTCTAAAATTTAAAAAGTTCTTCAATTGTAAATTATTGCAAGTAAGTGTTAAAACCAATATTAAATTATGTTGGCAAATATTATTTTATATCAATAAAACATATCTTAACCGATTGTCAAATATACTTACCATCAAACGAGAAGTAAACTCAACCTTCCCAGGGACTTATCTGAGCTTCTTAGAGACAATACAAATATCGACAATATCATACAGTTTTTAACGGAAATAGGAATAAAAGACATTTAATTGTATCACAAATTTTTCAGGTATACTTTTTGTTAGTACATATTTATCTACTTAATATTATAATCTCTTTTTATTTTTAATAAGTATTTTCCATTGTTGTCGTTTATAACCCCACCCAGCTAACAGTGTTCGTATATATAACGTCAAACAAACGTCAACATTTTGGGAGAAATTACGACAAAAGTTACATCAAATTTTACCTAAAATATACGTATAAAAGTCACACCGATGTTACGTAACAATTTTACGTTATTTCTACGTAACCTTTTTAACGTCACAAAAATGTCACTTTTAAGGAGAATTTTCGGTATAAATGGGACTTAAAATTATTGTGTAAATAAAACCACATACATGATGCTGACATATTTATTTAATATTTGAAATAAACATTTATTATATACTTGACTTTTATGTGAGAGAAAGAGGCAAAATTATTAATAGCTACTTTATATTATTATTACAATACATAAACATACCCTTGAAGTAATATTCATTCGTAAACTGCACACTTTCATATAAGGACTAGGCTGCTTCCCCATTTTAGAAGATATTTCCATACATTTCGTTTTTCAACTAAACTGTCATTGAATAGAAATCTATTTTGTTTATCCTATTTAGGGAAAGAATGAAACGATAAATTACTATTACGTACGCTTTATCCAAGAATCACATTGAGGCACACAACAATAATAATTCGATTTTTTTGACATAACTCCATACTCCATAAAAACAAACACGATTTTAATCACGGAAATATAAGGTTGGGTATCAATGAAAGGTTCGAAATAAATACGCGATGGCGCTGAAATCTCAAACGAGATCTTATACGTGTCTATACCTACCAAAAAGCCACGTGTTAGAGAGGAATAAATTCATACGCATTAAAACCTACCAAAGAACCACGTTTCAGAAACGAATAAATTCATACGTATAATATACGTATTAAAATTTCGTATCAGTAACGTCATTTTTTGATAGATGTTACGTAACAAAACAAAAAAACCTAAATTTAACGTTAATGTAACGTTATCTTGCTAGCTGGGCAGTGGTTCGGACGAAATTAAATTAAAAAAAATATGTTGGCGATAAGATTTTGTATGCACCACGTCAGTAAAGACTCCTTATCGAACTCGTCTGTTACTCGCCTGGCTCGCTACGCTCGCTCTTTTACATATTCTATTGTTTCTCGCTTAAATTCAATATTAAAGCTGCCACCCACCAATCTCTTAGCAGTTTGAACATTTAATTTAAGCGAAAAGCAATGTATATTTTTCAAATTATTAAATATTTTTTTCTGTTTTCTGACAGCAGTAAAATGCATTTTGCATTAAATAAATTACATCCATTCTTCTTTTTGTCTCAATTAATTTAATTCAAAACTTTTTTTGGGCTCCCTGCATAAATAATTATGTTAATGATTATATTAGTGAATAGAGAATTAAATAACCTTTCGAATGAGCTATCACACGACCCCTATTCTCATTTAAAAAAATCATCGATTACGTCATCACACCCAGATGGATGACGTCACTAGTATGATATATAACATGATATGCCAAAACATTATAATTTAAAAATAAAAATCGACCTGTTTCGGCATTTACCTCCAGAGTCGCCCATTCTCGAGAAAATGAATTTATTCCAACTCAAACTCCCTCACTGTATGTACAAAAGATGAACTCGATGGGTCAAGTAGTTTTTAAACAATTCTAGTTATTTATCCCATTTGAGAAAAAAGGTAATCTTCAAATAGCTGTACAGGTGGTTTGTCAACGTTTAGAAGGGCTTTTTTGATCTAATTCTCTTAGTAGTCCTGTCGCCAGGGGAGGGGTACACCGGCCTCCTTAATTTAGATGGACTTACCCAAGTTTTTTTATGTATTTTGAGCCGTAGAACACGAATTTTTGGGTAACAGTTGATCCGGATGTCCATAAGATCGTTATAAACAAAGAAATTGAGTAACTACATACCAGCGATTTTTCGCAAAACAAATCATTTCTTTGTATTTTCTGGGTGATTCTAAGCAAAAAATGTCCTTACAAGTTTTTTCGTAGGATGCGTAGTTTTTGAGATAAACGTGGTTGAACTTTCAAAAAAACCGAAAAATTGCAATTTTTGAACCCGAATAACTTTTGATTAAGAAATAAAATAGCAATTCTGCTTACTGCATTGGAAAGTTGAAGTCAAATTCTATCGGTTTTGATTATTTGCATTGCTAAAAATTAATTTTTCTATTGTTAAACAAAGCTATAAACACATAGTGTTTCCCATGCTCAATGCATGCGTTTTAATGTACCTACGTAATCTACGTAGAAATTGTCTGTATGCGCGCCTACTTGTTCGATTTTAAATGAAAAATCCATCGAAAACATCATTCAAGCACTATGTGTTTATATCTTTGTTTAACAATAAAAAAATTAATTTTTAGCAATGAAAATAATCAAAACCGGTAGAATTTGACTTGAACTTTCAAATGCGGTAAGCAAAATTGCTATTTTATTTTTTAATCAAAAGTTATTCTTGTTCAAAGATTGCAATTTTTCGATTTTTGAAAGTTCAACCGCGTTTATGTCGAAAACTATACATCCTACGAAAAATTTGTATAAAACATTTTTTGCTTAGAATGACCCAAAAAAAAATACAAAAAAAATCTTTTGTTTTGCGAAAAATTGCTGTTATGTGATTCCTCAAGTTCTATGTTTATAACAATCTTATCGACATCCGGATCAACTGCTAACCAAAAAATTCGTGTTCTACGGGTCAAAATACATAAAAAAATCTTGAGTAAGTTCATCTGAATAAAGGAGGCCGTTGTACCCCTCCTGGCGACAGGACTATAGTCTCATTAGTTCTTAAATCATGTTTTCAAAATCATATTAATTTTTAATTGTTTACTATCAAAATAATTGATGCAGAACGAAGTACCATTTTTCGCCCTAAATTATATGCGCCGTTTTGACCTTTACAAAAAAAAACAAAATACGCCATTTGAAAGGTTATAAAAAACATCTTTTTAGAAAAAAAGAAGTTATACAACCTATAGAACCGGAGATTTTTTTCTTTTGTAACCACAGCGCAATTGTTTCTAACATTAAGAGCTGAAATTGGGTCAGTTTGTCAATGAAATGCGCAAAGTTTTGGGCCAGTGCTTCTTAAATGCATTCATTTTTTTTCGAATCCTGAGAAAATTAGCACGTATTTTTGAAAAATTTAAACGCAGAATGAAAGATTACATTACTGACGAAAGTCCCTGAAAACTTCTAAATGTTTATTTTAATAAGTTACAAGGGTAAAAAAAGAGAAAATTTAGTGTGATTTTTAATTTCAAATATCTTATTCAGAAGAAAGTTTTTGTTTATTTTAAGGGACTTTCGGCTTTCGGTAATAATGTAGTCTTTCAGTCTGCGTTTAAATTTTTCAAAAATATTTATTGGTGTTCTCAGGATTCGAAAAAAATGAATGGATTTAAAAGCATTGTTCCGAAATTTTGCGTCGACGCTCTTAACATGTACTTAGTATCCCATATTAATGTACCTGTTATTTTTTTAATAATCTGGGTTATTAAGTTATTAAGGTGAAAGCTTAAGTCAAACAGTTTGTTTTTTTAAGTTCGATGTCTAATCTATTTAAAAATGGCCGCAAAAACGCTAAAATTGGCGTTTTCTCGGCATCTATAATTGTTTTATTTGCATTTTACGTTTACGTTTGCATTTTAAGAGTGTAGGAGCGAAATTTCGGACAGATGCTTTTTAAATGCATTAATTTTTTTTGAATCCTGATAAAACTAATATATATTTTTGAACAATTTAAACACAGATAAAAGATTACATTATTATAGAGGGCCGAAAGTCTTTTAGAGTAAACAAAAGGTTTCTTTTGAATGAGATATTTGAAATTAAAAATCACTCTAAATTTTTTCTTTTTTTAGACCTGTAACTTATTAAAATAAACTTGGTTGTCAGGGACTTTCGACCCTCAGCAATAATGCATTCTTTCATTCTGCGTTTAAATTAAAAAAAAAATACTTATTACTTTTCCCAGGATTCGAAAAAAATAAACGCATTTAAAAAGCACTGGCCCGAAATCTTGCGAATACACTCTTAATTGTTTTAGAAAATGCGTATTCTAAAAGTTTACTTCAGTAGAAGATGCTTTATAAGAAATACCCTTGAAAAAACGTTACCCACCTGTATATCCCTTAGTATAAAAAGGCATATCCTCCGGATATTTGGACTTCTTCACTGTCTGACCCGCTACAGGACATCCACTGAGGGACCGATGCGTTAAAAAAGAACCGTTTATATGTCCAGTTCCGTCACACCCCGGCGTTGGGCAGTTAACCCCTTCGAACTTCATTGCCGTTGCAGCAGCCACGGCAGCTTTGTGTTGCTCAACGGATCCACCGCTCTCCAAAACTCTCATTTTGTTTCTGTTTGCTATAGGGCATCCAGACGCGCTAGAATAAAGATAGAAAATTAAACAAATTACATAGACAAGAAGAATCTATCACATTTTTATAGTGCTGTGTCTTGTTTGCAAAAACATATACGACTGACGGGTTTTCAGGAGAGGAGTTTGTCATCTTAGTCGTCTTAGATTTTTTCATAAATCATTCAGATATGCATATGTACCTAAAACTGCACATCAGAGAAAATGCCACCCACAAAATTTAGAAAATTTTATATTTTTTATATGTTTCTCCATTTTCATTTAATTTGTTTTATGTTAATTAAATTAAATGAATTATCACGTGTACTGAAAAGCTAGACTGAGCCTGTAAAGAGAATAGATAAATTCGCAAAACATCATCATCATTCTCTTTGCCTTATCCCTATGCGGGGTCGGCTTCCCTAATTGCATTTTCCACACAATTCTATCTTGGGTCATATCAATGTTAATCCCCTTTACCAACATGTCCTGCCTTGTCGTCTCCCCCCAGGTCTTCTTTGGTCTTCCTCTCCTACTCCTTCCACGAATCTGCACTTCAGCTATTCTTCGTATTGGAAAATTAACGTCTCACGTTGAACATGACCAAACCATCTTAACCTACGCCCTCTCATTTTGGCATCAATTGGTGCCACACCTAGACTTCCTCTAATATACTAATTTCTAATTTTATCCTTCTTTGTCACTCCACTAATTCATATAAGCATTCTCATTTCCGCCACATGCATTCTTTGTTCCTCTTTCTTTTTCACTGTCCAACATTCAGTTCCGTACATCATAGCCGTTCTTATGACTGTTTTGTAGAATTTTCCCTTCAGCTTCATTGGAATTTTTCTGTCACACAACACACCCCTCGCTTCTTTCCACTTCATCCATCCAGCTCTAATTCTACTGCATGCATATCCATCTATTTCTCCATTACTCTGTAATACCGATCCTAGGTACTTAAAACTATTGCTCTTCACAATCATTTCACCATCCAAAGATACCATTTTATTTGTAGTAACTCCATCTTTAAATGAACATTCCAAATACTCTGTTTTTGTCCTACTAAGTTTTAAACCTTCTTCCTCCAGAGCTTGTCTCTACTGTTCCAGTTTTTGTTCTAAGTTTCTTTCACTATTTCCTATTAACACTACATCATCAGCATACATTAGGCACCATGGAATGCTACCCTGTAGTTTCGCTGCTATCTGGTCCAAAACTAAAGAGAATAAATAAGGACTAAGCATCGAGCCTTGGTGCAATCCTACTTTCACCTGAAATTTATCAGTCTCTCCCACACTTGTCCTAACACTAGTCGTTACTCCCTCATACATATCTCTCACAATCTTTACATATTCGCCAGGGACTCCTTTCTAATTGAGTGCCCACCACAGAATCTCTCGAGGAAGTCTATCATATGCTTTCTCAAGATCAATGAATACCATATGAGCGTTGGTCTCTTATCTTTATTCCTGTATTTTCCATCAGTTGCCTTACAATGAAAATTGCATTTGTTGTTGATCAACAGATGCAATTACATATTACGCAAAATTAGATGCAAATTACGCAGATGCATATTACCATATAATTCTCAGAACTCATTATTTGCGAATCAACGAAGCTTCGCGAATTTAATTGTTTTGAGAACTGTGTTAAAGCTATTGTAGTGTCTTAAAGAGTTTCTGAGATATCTTAGTGTTACACTGGCCCTCCTTACAGTGAAGTGTATGCCTTAATAACGATAGCAAAATATCAAAAGTCTGTTTAGATTGTTACATTTGTGGAAAATGTAGCAAGTGAAATAAATGTGGCAAACAATTAAATGTTATCTGTTAAATTGTACAGAGAACTTGCCAAGGATTTGAGACCGGATCTCATCAACGGCGACCTGGTAAGGGTGCCAAAAAGAAGACAACAGTCAGAGAAGATCGAGTTCTCACTAGTGCTGCATTGCGAGACCGGACGCAAACGGCTAGAATGCTCCAAAGCAATATTTAGTAATCCCAAGGACTAAAAATCGACATTTCTACAGTTCAGGAATCGAAGGATTTGACAGCTAGCAATCTAGCAACGGGGCCATTATTTACTGCTGCTCACAAAAGACGCAGACTTACCCGTGAATACGTCAAATGGACAATAGACGATTAGAAAAAAGTATTATTTATAGATGAGTGTAGAATATCAATTTATGGTAAACATGGTCGAAATAAGGTCTACAGAAGGGTTGAAAAACGTTATACTGCATGTACTAGGTCAGACCGGGTTGCTTTTGGTGGTGGCTCAGTAATGTTTTAGCAGAGATTTTTGTTGAGGTACACACGCATCTCGTCTTGCTTCAGAAGGGTACAGTAACAGCACATAGATACATAACACATATACTACAACGTCATGTAATGCCGTATGCTGGGTTTATTGTCAATGGCTTTCTGCTAATGCAAAATAATGCTAGACTAGCTACTTATACTTCTTTGCTTAGCTGCTTGATTTGTTACTCTGTTCATTTACGGTATCCTTGCGGTAAGCCCACGTTTCAAAAGCCTCAATCCTCTTGCACATTGTTTCCGTGAGGATCCATGCTTCCATTACATAGAACAAAATGCTGAACACATAAAAGCGTAATAAATGTATTCTCAGCGTAATTTTTAGCTCTCTGTTGGTTGGTACGTTTTGCTTTTTCCTAAATGATGTTCTCGCTTGCTCTATTCTGCATTTGATTTCCTGTGATAAGTCCCATTTTTCATTCACCTAACAGCCTAGATACTTGTATGCTTGTACTCTCTGCACCATGTCTCCCTTTATAGGCCTGGATCCCGTGTACCAAAAAACTTCGGGAACACTGGAACAGGAGAAGTTTTAATTGTGGAACTGGTTACAGGTTTCGAACGTCAGACTAAGAAAACGTCCCATGTATTTTGTCGGACAGAGCTTCCAAATGGTTTGTCCTTTCATTTGTCCTTACCCTTTCATGAAACTCTCATGTAAAAATCAGACTACTATTTACCATCAACATAATTCCTCATTTGACATGTTCTACGTGTGGTACTTATTAAAATGCCCAACATATTTTTTGGACAAACATTTTTTCATATGTTATATAAAGTTTGCTATTGAATAAATTTAAAAACAGCCTGCTGGTTTTTACAATCATACACTTGTCATGATGACACGTTCCACAATTAAAATCACGTTCCACAATTAAAACTTTCCCTATTCCAGTGTTCCCATACATCAAAGTTTGTCCGACTAGACACCGTTTAGCTATTAACAGGTTTTCAGCTTGCTACTAATAAACTTTTTTTTTTAGTACGCGTGATCCAGGAGTATAATATCTGAGAAGTTATTAGTTTTATTTTTTAAAATGTATAAACATTCTCAATTTCTTTGCAACCCGAAAATGCAGCAGCTGCATAATACTATGGTCAAATCTGAGAGTGCAGGAAGAGTCCATACCGGTTTCGGGGGTTGTTTCCCCCTCATCAGTAGTCCCATATCCTCTTCTCTCAGATTCTTCCACATATCACACTTTGGGCCTTTCCGAATTGCAAAGAAAGAAATGTCACGGATGAAATAGGGCCATCTATCGAAAAACAAAGTAAACAAACGACAATAAATATCGTCTCTATACCACCAGATTGACAACAGGTGGAATACTTTCTTTGATATGGGACTACTGATGAGGGGGAAGCAACCCCCGAAACCGGTATGGACCCTTCCTGCACTCTTAGATTTGACCATAGTATTATGCAGCTGCTGCATTTTCGGGTTGCAAAGAAATTGGGAATGTTTATACATTTTTAATTCATTTACTCTTTTGTTTGAGTATTAAGGAATCTTTCTTGTTGGAGCTTTTACCGCGATGAGCAGATGAGTTGTGAATTATTTAAAATTCTCTCATCCTAATTTCCTCGGCATCCTGTATGATTTATAAATTTTGAAAATCTCAGGAGGTGTAACCAAAGAAAGTATTTCACCTGTTGTCAATCTGGTGGTATGGAGACGATATTTATTGTCGTTTTCTGTGCTTCTTCGATTGATAACTTACTTTGTTTTTCGGTAGATAGCCCTAGTTCATCCGTGACATTTCTTTCTTTGCAATTAGGAAAGGCCCAAAGTGTGGTACTTTGAAGAATCTGAGAGAAGAGGATATGGGACTACTGATGAGGGGGAAACAACCCCCGAAACCGGTATGAACTCTTCCTGCACTCTCAGATTTGACCATAGTATTATGCAGCTGCTGCATTTTGAGTTACAAAGAAATTGAGAATGTTTATACATTTTTATTTCATTTACTCTTTTGTTTGAGTATTAAGGAATCTTTCTTGTTGGAGCTTTTACCACGCTGAGCAGATGAGTTGTGAATTATTTAAAATTCTCTCATCTTAATTTCCTCGGCATCCTGTATGATCTATAAATTTTGAAAATCTCAGGAGGGGTAACCAAAGAAAGTATTCCACCTGTTGTCAATCCTGGTGGTATGGGAACGATATTTATTGTCGTTTTCTGTGCTACTTCGATTGATAACTTACTTTACTTTCTTAGTTTTATTTTGGTTTTTGCTGATGACCATCTATTGGGATTTCTTTGTGTTTATTTTCAGACCCATTTGTTGGATATGGCCCGTCATTGAATGTAGAAATGCCTGCAAATCATCTCTGTCCGTTGCTAGCAGAACTGTATCATCAGCGCATCTTAGATTGTCCATGACTATTCCATTGGCAATTATACCCTATGTGTGTTTCCTTCTGCTTCTCTGAAGATCTTTTCTACATACAAATTAAACAGAAGCGGGGACAGCACGCAACCCTGTTTAACTCCTCTCAGAATAGAAATTTCTTCAGATGTTTGGTTGTTAATTCTGATGTCAGCTGTTTGATTCCAATACAAATTTCCTATTATCCGAATGTCTCGTCCATCTAGGCCAATCTCTTTCAACAATATGGCCGCTACAACACGCTACGTCAAAATACAGAATTTCCAAAACTGAAGAACGAATAGACGATACTAGACCAGAATATAGCCAAACGATTAATTTATATTCGTTAAGTTACGGTAAAACATAGATATAGAATATAGCAATAGCATACAATTCAGTGGCGGCTCGTGGTTTAGGGACAGGGTCGGCAAGGTTTTGTCTCCTCAGATAGGTATGCCATATAATTAAAAGGCTTCATTTTCATAGGAGATTTTTGGATTTTTTTTTATTTTTTTTTGTTTTTTTCCTATAAATTTAGAACCTAAACCTGTTTATAAATTAACTCTAGTCTATGTTGTTTCGAAGTAGCAAAACGGGTTATAACGTCATTGTAAAATTTATTATTGCTTTGGAGAGATTTTAAAAGTTTTTTTCTATTGACATTTTAGACAAGCATGCCATTCTCTATTGTTTCATGGTGTTTCGACAATACATTTTGACTCTTTTGAGACAAGAGAAATCCCGTTCATTTGAGACAGAATTTGCCCACATTTGAGCACAATAATTATTTATTAATTTCGGAAAAAGTTTGTTGTACCTAATGAATTGCAGTATATAAAATTACATAGGCGTAACCAGGATAATCCTAAGGGGGGGGCTTACAACTACTGGAAAGGGGGGATACAACTACTGGAAGGTCTCTGAGTCTCTTATTTGATTAAATAATGATGGATAATTTTTAATGAACTTGTCTAATAGATATTTTGAAAATTCTTTGGTGTAATTTTTAAATTTTGAATCGCCAAAGAGGTCAATGACTTATGACAGTGAGTAAATAAAGCAGGGATGCAACAGTTTTAACTTTTGCCTGGAGACCATACAACTCACCGGGCATCAAGGCAGCGCCTTACCAATTTATTTTTGATATCAAAAAATGTTTAATCTGTCCTTGAAAACACCAAAAATATATTCTGTCTTATGGAAAACCTAAAAACCTCTCATAAATAATAGACGTAACGCGTATCGATGAACAATTGATAATTGTGAATGACATGTTACTTCTATCAGTAGTTTCATCTACTTCTACCGAAAAGTATGAAAATGTAACTACTAATTGATTCTTAAAGTAAATTAGAAAATTCCAGATCGTATTTGTTAAACAATTTTATTTGTTCTTTATAATTAACTTGATTTAACGAATGATCCGATTTATCCTGTCCCCTAAATAGTAATTCCTGACAGCTTAAAAAACTTACAATATCAATAATTAAACGACGTAAAACTACCTATTTCATAATTTCATCCCGGGCGCGCTAGCAAGGTACGTGGCTAGGTACGTGCCTTGCTGCCGTTTGTAGATCACCGATCGGCAGATTGGTATTTGCCGGACTTGCCATTGAAATGAATACGGGGAATGTATAATTGGTTGCCTATCGGCTAATATTCCATAGCTTCTTATTACAAGCAAATCGTCAATCTGGGGACGGCTTGCAGAGCCGTGCTTTATAATAAGAATTCACACAATCGCAATCGGGTGCATGGCTAGGATCATTAATTTGAAAAGTCTCTTACGCACAGCGCACAGGGATCACTTAACGTATCGGATCGATTGAATTCTTTTAAAAACAATGAATAAAATTTAGTTTGTATTATCTCACAGAAATTTTTTTATTTCACAGAAATGAATATCATCAACTCTGATTAAATTCAATATTTAAAAAAATCTATAATTTGTCTGTAAATGTGTGGGTCGGCACTGCCGACCCTGACGAGCCGGCACTGATACAATTTTGGCCCAATCAACAGCTAAGTCATATCCAAATATGTACATATACCCAAATGTTTGTTACCTTCTATGTGATAAAAATTTTCCAGTTGCATGGCCAGATCCATCACAGCCCGGTATCGGGCATCTGTATGCATGAAACAAATCACTTAACTAAATTTTCAATCGGCATTAACTATGTATTAAAAATAATTTACCACACAACACTAAATAGATTTAAGATAAATAATGAATAACAAAAATAAATTGGAATATTGCCAATTTGTTATGTTGTATTGAGGTTATAAAGAGGTTTAAAGTTAATTGGGATATAGCCAATATTGAAAAAAATATACGGTGCAATATTGTGAGAAATACTGAAAACAATGTTAAGAGAAATATTAGTCCAGGAACCAAAGCTTTTTACCTCGCAATTTTTACAGAATGGATCGATTTACTTGAAAATTTGAGAATAAGTAGTGGATAGTCCAAGGATCAAAATCTATGTGACGCCGAAAGGCGCTTTTACCATGGGGGTGGTGGCCACCCCATCTTGGGGGTGGACATATTTTATTATATTTTGACCGCAAAAGTTGATAAAACATTCATTCTAAGCGAAAAATGTTCTATAAATTTTTTTCATAAAATTAATATTTTTCGATTTATTCGCTATCGAATGTGTTAGTTTTATATCGAAAAAATCAATGTTTTTCGATATTATACTCATTTAAGATTCACTCAATTTTTGCCGTAGAAAAATTTTTTTCAAACCCAGTTCTTGGAAATTAAATAACCTACAATTTCATATTTAAACATTTTTTCGTATCTCTGATGGTAATCTCTTTATTCTGAAGAAAATGGCATTTTTTACCAAACTACAAAAATTCGCTGTTCGCTTTTAACTCCAGTTTTTTAAAAACTAATCATTCTAAGCCAGTTAAACTTCTGGAATCTATTACTAGTACATAAATAAAGAAGTATGAATAAGGCCAATGACCAAAAACACCGCTAACTTAGAATATTAAGCTTCCAATTAGATTTCTCTTTTTTTTTTCAAAAAAATATTGATTTTTTAACCTTTTTTTTAACAATTTTTTATCCTAGAAAGTTTGGTAAAAAAGAATTTTGTAGGTTTCTACAATATCTTTAAGGCTATTAATATTAAATCCTTTTAAAATCATCAGTCGCAAAAAGAGGTGACTGTAAAATGGTTGGTATAGGTGGTTTTTGCATATTATTACAAATTTTAATTGTCAATAGCTCACTAAGTTTTTGCCATAGAAAACATTTTTGCTAACCCCGTTGTTGGCAATTAAATAAGCGACAATTTTAGATTGACATATTTTTTCGTATCTCTGATGCTAATCTTTCTATTCTGAAGAAAAGGGTATTTTTTACCAAACTACAAAAGCTCGTTATTCGCTTTTAACTCCATTTTTTTAAACTAATCATTCTAAGCCGGTCAAACCTCTAGAACCTATTAATAATACATAAATATAGAAAACCAAATAAGGTCAATGACTAATTTTAATCAGGGTGGTAATTAGGGGGAAGTTTCCGATCACTTTTTCGCTGAAAAAAATAGGGACTGACATTCTTTTCATAATAAGTCACTTAATTTTTGAGCTAGAGACTTTTTTATTTCTGTAGATAGATATTTTTAAGTACTTTAAATTAGTTTGAACAAAATATCCTCGAAAAATACACAGTTTTCCCGTCTTTTCAGTTTGAAACTACAATATTTAGCATTTGACGAAAAAGAGCTAACATATAATAACGTATAGCTCGATTACTATTGGTCTTAAAGAAAATAAAAAAAAAAACTGTTTTGTTTATTTTTTCAAAAGATACATTTTTGTTAAGCAAAGTTGTTTTGATAAAACGAAAACTTTTTGAGTTATTAGCAAAAAACTGATTAAAAACATTGATTTTTTCGATATAAAACTAACACTTTCGATAGCGAATAAATCGAAAACGATTAATTTTATAAAAAAAATGTATAGAACGGTTTTTGCTTAGAATGAATGATTTTCCAACTTTTGCGGTTAAAATAAAATAAAAAATTTCTACCCCCGAGATGGGGTGGCAACCACCCCCATGGTAAAAGCGTCTTTCGGCCTCATATAGATTTTGATCCTTGGACTATCCATTACTTATTCTCAAATTTTCAAGCCAATTGATCCATTCTGTAAAAATTGCGAGGTTTTTATTTTAAGCTTCAATACTTGGACTACATTTAGTTTCAATAAAAATGCGATAATATTATTTATTAAGACCTAGGGTTGGATTTCAAAATGATCAATTTGGCACTAAAGTGTCTCCTTCTTATTAAATAATATACTAATACAATAATTTAAATGAGTAGGTACTTATGGTAGGGGAGCAAAGTATGCTAATGTGCAGTCACTCGAGCGTTATGGGGACCTATTGGGTTGTGAAGAGTAAGTCTTAAAACCAAAAAAGTTAAGTAAAGTTTTCTATTTTAGTGGGGAGTTTCCATTTTTAATTTAATTTTCCATTTTCAACAATCGTTTTTTTTAGATTATAGCGCCATCTATCCATAATTCGAAAAAATGTCTCGAATACAAGTTACTTATTTTTACGTAAGGAATCCAAATCTGCAATAAAAAAATGGAGGCTTCCATTTAAGATTTTAAAGTAACCCCCCACCCCACCTTCGTGGAAGGTCGTGTTTGAGATTTTTCAAAAATATTGAGTAAGTGTATTTTTCAGTTTTTCGGTCTGATGTTCATTTCGCGAAATATCGCGGGATTCGTATTTAAAATTTTAAATTTTCCCCCACCCCTCTCCGTGGGAAATCGTGTTTGGTATCATTTGATAAATTTTTGAAAAATATTGAGTACGTATTTTTTAGTTTTTCGATCTGTCATTCATTTCACGAAATATTCGCTTTTTTCTTGTGAAACTTTGGGACCCATTTCCCTACACTACACTACAATCGTCAGATTTTTGAAATATATTTACACTGTTTTGCATGTACATACTTAATTAACCTTATCTTAATCTGACAATTTCGAATTTTTCTAAGGATGGATTTTTTTTCGGCCCCCCCTTAATGAACTCCCCTGCATTAAATGCCAATATATGGTAGAGGTACATTTTCAGGATAACAATACATTTTCAGGAGTACATTTTCAGGATTTCAATAATCTGACGCGCTCGAGTAACTGCAAAAATCTACGCTGGGGCTCACCTACATTTACATACATTTACAATAAATTTCCGTTTTTCATATAATTCTCGTAAATGAAATAATAAACAGAATGAGAACATGTAAGGGTAGAGAATATTATACAGTTCTGATCTTAGCAGTTGATGCCCTCTTTTTAGTAGATGATGAAGATGATCAAGAAAAGATAACAGTATAATCATAAATTACAGCGTAGACTGAAACGCAATATACAAAGGCATGGTAGAATTCAATATCCCAAACCACTTAGTGAAATTGGTGAGAGCAACCCTCTTAACAGTCGTGTGTAAAGCTAGAGTGCAGATTGGAGTATCAATAATTTTCCAGACACAAATAAGACTTCGAAAGGGAGATAGCTTATCATGCCTTCTATTCAACAGCGCACTATATAATGCTATTAGAGAATCTAGGACTTGAAAACAATATAAAAGATAGGAAATTGCAATATCTAGTTCATGTGATGAGGGGCGAAAGATACAACATTTTCAGACTCATCATTCAAGGAAAAATAGAGGGTACGAGAAGTGTAGGAAGTAGACGCATTTCCTGATAGAAGATAGAAGAGAGGCGTTCCAGAATAACCATGATAATTGCCAACCTTCGTCGCGGAGGTGGCACTTAAAAAAGAAGAAGAGAATCTAGAGAAACAACAAGAGGAACCATTATTAATAAGAGTGTACAATTACTAGCGTATGCGGATGACATCGATATAATAGCAAGAAGAAAGGCGGACCTGGTCCAATCGTTCACGGCATTGGAAGCAGCAGCAAAGAGAATGGGGCTACACGTTAATTCTAGTAAAATAAGTATGTTATCGAGGTGACAAATAATAATCAAGTAGCAAAACCCGAAGATCTATGCTGGCCACTCACGGATATCGAAGAGGCCGAGCGACTGACAGGCGGTTAATTGAAGCCAAAATCACCACATACATGCAGTTTTCGTAAAGGCGTTGGCACGCTCGATCACAAAACTTCATGTGTTGGCGTCTCAACTGCAGTTCATTAACTTAACTACTCAAATAACGGCCTTCAGTCCTGGCCTGCATGCCATAGCCTCTTCGGTATCCGTAAGTGAGTGGCCAGCATAATGATTGGAATATATACTTTCGAAGTATAGTGCAGTCACTGAAGGTTTTCACCTCCGATTTCGTTGAACCTCCATCGATTTTCATGAAAATTGGTGAGTAGTTAGAGGATATCTCAAGGAACAAAGGTGACATGGTGCCAACTTGCGCTTTTACCTTGGGGGTGGATGCCACCCCTTCTCGGGGGTGAAAATTATTTTATTAAGTATAACCCCATAATTCGATAGAGGGACAAATTTCAAGCAAAATTTGTTATATAAAGTTATTAACATAAATCAATACTTTTTGAGTTATTAAAGATCAAAGATTTTATTTTTTCGTAAAAAAATGCATGTTTTAAAGTTGTTTTTCACGTATAACTTAAAAACTATTAGCTTTTACAAAAAAGTTATTCTTACCAAAATTGAAGACAATAAAAAATTGAATACACTATTCACTCAAAGTACTAAACTAATGTTAATTCAAAGTGAGTTATGGGTCATTGAATGTATATTTTTTTCGATGAGTACTCAAATCCAAGTATTCAAGCTTAAATAACGGGAAAACGATACATTTTATAAAATATACCTGTCAAACACTTATCAAAGTACTTTAGAATACGTAACAAATGAGCTCCAGAAGAAGTTAATAGCATCAAAATTAAGCAAGTTATGATGAAACTAAGAGAACCCTTTCGAATTTTTTAGGAAAAAGTGAAAAATAAAACATACGCCATTTCAACAAAAATTAAAATTTATAGTAATCCTTACAAAAATGTATTTGTATTAGCATATGTAATGATTTTATCAATTTTCACCGGTTTAAAATGCGTATTTTTGAAAATAGATATGATTTTAAAAAATCAGAATTTTTAAAATTATCGTCATTTTCATTTTCTTTTGATAATAACTATAAAAATACTCAATATACGTAAAAAATGGCATATAACCAAATTTTAGTTTTTTCTATATCAAATATTATACCCTTTTTACCATTTCTGTAAGGTGAAAAATAACCGAGATAGAAACGTTTAATGCTTAAATTTTGCTGCGAGAACCATGTAACCGTGGCCATTTAATCTTTGATTTTTAAAAAAGTAAGCGGTTTAAAAGATTAAATTTACCGCGTTTTATTAGCCTTTGGAATTACCTTTCAGACCGTTTTTAGGTGAACCTGATATCTTAAAAATTAACGCAGTTATTAAAAATAAACAATAACATTTTTTGGAAAAATTTTTAAAAGATAAAGTTTGAAATAGTTTTGGAGCATAAATTTTAATGCTATTAACTTAACAAATGTTTAATAAGTTTATGTTATAAAGTGCATCATTTTCCCGTTATTTAAGCTTGAATACTTAGATTTGGGTACTCGCCGAGAAAAATATGTATTCAATCACCTATAACTCACTTTTAGTCAATACTAAAAGGTCTTTTTAGTAAAAAGTTTATTTAATTTTTTATTAGCTTCAATTTTAGTAATAATAACGTTTTTGTAAAAACTTATAGTTTTTGAGTTATCTATGAAAAATCGGTTAAAAACATGCATTTTTCTTACGAAAAATTAAAATTTTTGATCTTTAATAACTCAAAAAGTTTTGATTTATTTTAATAACTTTATATAACAAATGTTGCTTAGAATTTGTCCCCCTATCTAAATATGGGGTTATTTTTAATAAAATAATTTTTACCGCGAGAAGGGGTGGCATCCACCCCCAGGGTAAAAGCGCAAGTTGACACTATGTCACCTTTGTTTCTTGAGATATCCTCTAACCACTCACCAATTTTCATGCAAATCGATGGAGGTTGAACGAAATCGGAGGTAATAGCTCATATCCACCTTCAGTGACTCCACTAGTAAGAGAGTTCATATATTTAGGCTCACAAATGAACCAAAATAAGACAGTAACTGCAGAAATTAACAGACGTACCGTAAAAACGGGGCTACTTGATAAAACTTTTTTGAAACCTCGTTCTGCTACCAAATAAGTTAAAGGTATTTTTGAAAGTAAAAATTATTGTGATGGTCGAAATGCTCTAATAAATTTTCATTATTAAAAAAGTGTTTTGGCTTCTCCATTTTTGCAAAAAAATATTAATTGTTAATTTTCAAGTAGTCCCTCGATGGGATTACTTGAAAGTAAGCCTTTAAAAAGGTAGTATTTCAAATAGCCCCTTTGTAGGCGCTACTTGAAATAGCAAAATGAAATAAAAACGTATTGTGTCCGAGTTTTATTAAATTCGATAAAAAACACGGTTTTTAGGAATCGTTGTAATTAACGACAGCTTCGGGAATCACATCTTCTAATCCTCTTGACAAATCGCCAAAATATGTGTTAATCGTTTTATGGTCGACTTTAGCTCGACTTTGTTTAATAGACTGCGATATTCTCTTCGACAGCTCTTCTTTGTGCTGATTTAGGAACTTCTCCATCCAATCTGCACCACGTCGATTATTTTTAGAAGTTTTTACTTGCGCACCTTTTCTATTTAAATAGTTTTCAACCAAACTCTGTATGTCGGATGGCTCAAAGGGGAAACCCCATTCTGAAGCCTTACCAATAGTTTTAACAAGAGCTTTTTCATCTGCATCTGATAACGCAGTAGGATGACCAGGATTTTGGGAATGCAAATTGTTAATTTTTCTATATAAAGTTACATATGGTGTATTGTATTCTTCGCTTAGTTGCATTAAATTTCCTTTTTCATACCTTCGCAGGGCATTGTTCAAGTCCTCTTGACTATAATTCCAATAGGATCTGCTTCCGACTTTTCTTTTATAAATTCTTACCATTTTCAAATAGCCCCTAAAATGACATTAAATCATAAAGTCGACGCCACTGGTGTCAAAATTTAAATTAGGCCTAAAGAAAGATTAGATTCGGGATTAGGGATTATTGCAAGTCAGGCAAACGAAATCTTAACAACTTACCGATAGAAATAGCCATTCTGCAAATGAAAGTATTCATGTCACAAAAAATGATTATTTTTGTGATATTTTTCTTTTTATATACGCAACACCGGTAAACACAGAGTAAGTATAAACAACAATGATGAGTCGTGGGCAGGCATGCCTTTTCAAGTGGCACTGGATACGATTAAATCGGGCGAATCGTTCAGTGGCAGCAATTAATTAAAAAGGTGATTGCGTTTATTTTCAAGTTACCCCGATATTTTCAAGTAGCCCCGTTTTCAGGTATAGGTATATGTAGCAAGTAGAGCATAGAGCATACTGTGGATTTAAAGAACCTTTTAACATCAAACATAGTCACAAAAACAACAAAAATATTGATATACAGAACTCGTCCTCACTAAAAAGCGACGAAGAAGGTTAAGGCTGTTTTGAACGTTAAATCCTTAGACTTTATAAAAGCGTGAAGGAAAATGTATAATGATGCAGGCGCTATAATTTTGAGCTTTACCACATTTATAGTTAACCTAGTATTAGTAGGTCCATCAAAATAAAAAGGTTGCGGTGGTTAGGCCTTCTTCTTATTGATGTGCTTATCCGTGACGAATGTTGGCGATCATCATGGCAATATTCACCTTATCTGAAACAACGCGGAAAAGCTGCACAGATGTTGTGTTGAACCAGGTTCTGAGGTTCTTTAATCAGGATGTTCTTCTTCTTCCTGGACCTCGCTTTCCAAATATTTTTCCTTGCAGGGTGGCTTGTAGGAGGGCATATCTGGATTCATTTCGCATAATGTATCCAAAGTATTCCAACTTTCGAGATTTGATGGTGGTCAGTACCTCTCGGTTCTTCCCCATTCTTCTAAGGACCTCCTCATTTGTGACCCGTTCAGTCCATGGGATTTTAAGAATTCTCCGATATAGCCACATCTCAAATGCTTCCAACTTTCGGCACATATCCTCGTTCAAGGTCCATGATTCAAAACCATAAAAAAGGACAGAGAAGACGTAACATCTCAACATTCTTACTTTTATACCAAGAGAAAGGTTGTGGCTCTTAAAAAACGCGCCCGTACGGTTAAAGATTGATCTAGCTTTTTCGATGCGCGCTCTTATCTCTTGGTTGTTGGTCCATTCTTCATTTATTATGGTGCTGAGGTAGTTCTTTCTACATGGGTGTGGTTGATGTAGAGTTGATCTTCTGTTATCTTCTTCTTGCTAATGATCATAAGCTTTGTATTCTTTACATTTATATTGAGTCCATATTGTTGACTATAATACGTGATTTTGTCATGAGGACTTGTAGGTCTTCTAGGTTGTCCGCAAATACTATGGTGTCATCTGTATACCTGATGTTATTTAGCCGGTACCCGTTTAGTAGAATACCTTTTTCAGTTTCGTGCAAAGCTTCGATAATAAATATTCTTTCAGAGTACAGATTGAAAATTAGGGGGGGGGGGGCAAAATTCAGCCCTGCCTCACTCCAAGCATGATTTTCACATATTCGGTGTGTTCACCGTCAAATATGAGGTTTGCAGTCTGATTCCAGTAAAGGTTTCTAATTTTGGTTGTTACTTCCCGCTTCTATTAATATTTGCATCATCTTGGCGAGTTGTACTTGATCAAACGTCTTCTCGTAATCAATCAGACATGCGTATAAGTCGCAATTGACGTCTCTGCATCTCTGGAATAAGACTTGTATTAACAAAGCCTCTCTCGTACCAACAGCATTTATGAACCCGAACTGGTTGGGCAAAATTTGACTTTCACATAGCTTGTAAATTCACGTATGGATTACCTTTAGGAACAATTTTAGGAGATGACTCATCAGGTTCTCATTGACTCCTGGTTTTTTTGGAAGTACAATAAACTCAGACTTCAGCCTGTTGGTATTTCTCTAGAGTTGTATATGTTGTAGAATATCTCTGTGATTATTTCTATTGATTCGTTGTCCATCAGTTTAAGTAGTTCCGCTTGTATGTTATCTGACCTGCTGCTTTGCCATCCTTTAGCTGTGTTACGGCAGAATAAACTTCCTGCTGTAATATTCTTGGTTCATCATTTACCTCTTCTTCTAACTCAAAGGTGTTATCTCTTTGGTCTTCAAATAGTTTTTCTAGATATTCTTTCCACGTTCTAATTTTACTCTGTTTATCTAAGATGATGTTTCCGTCAGAATCAGTTAGATTTCCTCTCTGTCTCCGTCTTAGTCCACCTGTGAGTTCTTTAACTTTACTATGTACATTGTGACTATCGTACTTTGACTGTAGAGTCTCAATTTCTTGGCATCTCTCCATTGCTTCTTTTTCTTTCGCTTCTCTAATTTTCCTTCTTATTAATATATTGATTGTTTTATATGTGTCGGGGTCATTTTTGGAATTTCTTCTTTTGTCCATTAGTTTCAGGATCTCATCTGTCATTCATGATTTCTTCTTGGTTAATCTATCTGCCTTTAAGTGTTTATCCTTTACATTTTGAACTATTTCGGTCATCTGTTTCTGTTCTTCGTTCAATTCGTCTCTAATTGCAGTCACTTGCTCGTTTAACGTGGCTAGGACCCTCATTTTTGTGTCAGGGTCTTTTAGCATACGTAGGTCGTATGATTGTGATTTCTTTTTCTACACTATTTTGAGTGACGCGAAATACTCCCAACAGTGGAACGTGGTCCGTCTCTAAGTTTGCACTAAGTGGCTAGGCCACTTAGAGGGAATGAACGAGATGGAGCCGCCGAAACACATTTATAACCAAATACTGGATGAAGTGAGGAGAAAAGGCAGGCCTAGAGCACGATGTAACAAGTGGACGACGATTTACGAGTTTTAAGAGTACGAAATTGGAAAGAAAAGGCGAAGGATAGTAATGAATAGAAACTGATTCTAGAACAGACCAAGAACTCTACAACATGGGTTGTAGAGTCAATGATGATGATGATAATCATACAGATCATACATAATCAAACAGAACATAAAAATATCAGCATAATGGTCACATGTATTATGCATGTATTATACATGTATTATGTATATTATCAAAAATAGTCCTGTCGCCAGTGGGGGTACAACGGCCTCCTTAATTCAGATGGGCTTACCCAAGTTTTTTTTATGTATTTTGACCCGTAGAACACGAATTTTTTGGGTAACAGTTGATCCGGATGTCGATAAGATTGTTATAAACAAAGAACTTGAACAATTACATAACAGAAATTTTTTGCAAAACAAAATATTTTTTGTATTTTTTGGGTGATTCTAAGCAAAAAATGTTCTTACAAGTTTTTTCATAGGATGCATAGTTTTCGAGATACGCGGTTGAACTTTCAAAAAATCGAAAAATTGTAATTTTTGAACCCGAATAACTTTTGATTAAAAAATAAAATAGCAATTCTGCTTACTGCATTGGAAAGTTCAAGTCAAATTCTATCGGTTTTGATTATTTGCAATGCTAAATATTAATCTTTTTATTATTAAACAAAGCCATAAACACGTAGTGTTTCCCGTGCCCAATCTACGTAGAAATTGTCTGTATGAGCGCCTACTCGTTCGAATTTAAATGAGAAATTCATTGAAAACATCATTCAAGCACTATGTGTTTATAACTTTGTTTAACAATAAAAAATTAATTTTTAGCAATGAAAATAATCAAAACCGATACAATTTGACTTAAACTTTCAAAGACGGTAAGCAGAATTGCTATTTTATTTTTTTAATCAAATGTTATTCGGGTTCAAGAATTGCAATTTTTCGATTTTTTGAAAGTTGAACCGCGTTTATGTCGAAAACTATGCATCCTACAAAAAACTTGTAACACCATTTTTTGTTAAGAATGGCCCAAAAAAATACAAAAAAATGTTTTGTTTTGCGAAAAATGGCTGTTATGTGATATCTCAAGTTCTTTGTTTATAACAATCTTATCGACATGCGGATCAACTGTTACCCAAAAAATTCGTGTTCTACGGATCAAAATACATAAAAAAACTTGGGTAAGTCCATCTGAATAAAGGAGGCCGTTGTACCCCTCTGGTGACAGGACTAAAATAGGCATCGATAATAATACATTGAACCGTAAATAAGTAAAATAAGATATAGGTAAATGACATCAAAAATATAGCAGATATATAACCAAACCGCATCATAAACATTGGTTTTTAACCAAAACTAAAATAGTAGTATTACCATATAAGTCTCAATTTTGTTTAAAAATTTCTAAGCAGTGTATAAGGATTACTGAAAATAAAATTATTGTAAACTGAGTATAAAAATTACCTCAGGGGTTCGGAGTCCTGGCCATCTCTGGGCTTACTCTTTGGTTTGTTAGCTCTAGGACATCCAGATAAACTTCTGTGTGAACTGTAATTGCCTGTGACGTGACCTGAACCGTCGCATCCCGGCGTTGGGCATTTCAGTTCTTGAGAATGGGGTTGAATTTGTGAACGATCCGCTCGTGGACATCCTGACAGACTGAAAATAAAAATAGGCTTAGTTTGATTATCACAATACAAACGTTTCAATAAGCTTAGTGTTATGAACCTCATTTGGTTTTTGCTTATACCAACACCAGTTTAAAACCACCAATTTTAATTTAGACTCAATTTGTTAGTAGTATTATTTGACAGTCAAGTTTTAAAATCTAAAAAATAAAAA
Source organism: Diabrotica virgifera virgifera (assembly GCF_917563875.1). NCBI lineage: Eukaryota > Metazoa > Arthropoda > Insecta > Coleoptera > Chrysomelidae > Diabrotica > Diabrotica virgifera. The sequence goes on along the minus strand of NC_065444.1, from coordinate 183,225,962 downwards.
ATATTTAAAAAGCCTGTATTGAAAAAGACTGTATCACTTGTACAAACTTCTAAGTAGGTTAAACCGGCAAACAGGTCTATGTTCTCAAAAAAATTGATAGTGTGTAAAACATTTTTATTAAAATTAGCTGAGTACTTTCAGCACATCACGTGCCATCTTAAGAGCTTCGTCCTATATCGCGAAAAACAACAAGCTCTCTCACTATTATACAACGTGTAAATTCCATATTATCACTAAATATCCGTTGCTAATGCTCCGCGCAGCGTAGCAGGCGTTTAGGGAGACCCGGTCTCCTAACAGTGGCATCTACGTACGGTGCCATTACACGCTGCCCGGAGATTTACCGACGGAGGCTAACTAGCTTCTCGGCTCCGTTGCCGTTGCGTGCATCTCGGGACAACGAATTTTAGGGTCCTGACTAAAAATAATGAAAAAACTAAAAGTCCGAATTTTGTTATGAAATTTGGTATTTGGGGTCAGAATAATATTTGGAACAACTTGTTCAAATAACTTTTTCCGATATTTGTAACGCAAAGCAAAATATCGGTAATTTATCATGCTTTTGGATTCGCAGTAGGCCGCGTTTAGAATTAAAAAAATTCAGTTGAGTATCTTAAAAAAATGTGAATTTTCAACCTGTATGGACTGCAAAACTTCAAATCTTGATTTATTTTGATATGCATATTTACTTACAAAGATGGAATTGTTAACAAATAAACGACACAAATTTTGGTATTAAACTTTTACAAAGACTAATTATTGTTAAAATGATATGATATTATGAAATTATGAATTATGATGATATGTTTATGAAATGTAAATAAAAAATGGTCAAAAAATGGGGCCTTACATTACATTTTTTGGCGCATTTTTTTGCTAGTGCAAATGTGTCTACATATTTTAGAGTTAGGTATAGCCTCCCCTATTAGTCAAAAGCGCATCTGTTTTGGGATGGACGTTGAGAGGTGACTCAAATTTGTTTGCAGAAATTTCTTGAAAATAAATCAAATAATAATATTTGAGTTATCCTCCCTCTCAAAAAGGTCTGGAACATTGTTTAAATAATCAAAATGTCAAAAAATGAAGGAAAAATTCGATTTTTTTCTTCGTTTCTTGATTATAATTTTAAAAGAATTAATTTCCGAGAAAAGTTGTACATACTAACATAAAAGTTGCGTAATTAAATTTCCTACAATATAGAATTGGTTAAAAATTAAAAAAAAAATAGTCACCCTAGTTGCAAAATAGCAATAATTACGAAAAAACCAGACAAAAACAAGTATTCTAATTTTACGTTTTTTAACCATTTATGCTAGACTTAGGACCCTCATATTTCACCCAGAAAAACTTTATGATACAGTAAAACAATACTGTAAATTTCATATAGATCGGTTCAATAGATCTTGCAAAATAAATTTTGCAATCCAGCTTTCGCAAAAAAAATTCATTTTTTCAAAATGTTACAGGACTGAAAATAAAGCAGATAGCAAGTTGAAATTTTTTTGCTTATAGAAGTGTACTGTACCTTTCATTTGCAATCTGCAAAATTAAAATCGATTAATTACCACGGCGTCAGGAAATTTTTTAAATAAACAATAATTTTTGGTGCTACGCGCAGGACAGCGGTGTTTGATTCACACAAGTTGATTTTAGTCCTGTCGCCAGGGGGGGTACAACGGCCTCCTTTATTCAGATGGACTTACTTAAGTTTTTTTCATGTATTTTGACCCGTACAATACGAATTTTTTGGGTAACAGTTGATCCGGATGTCGATAAGATTGTTATTGACCAAGAACTTGAGGAATTACATAACAGAGATTTCTCGCAAAACAAAACATTTTTTTGTATTTTTTGGCTCATTCTAAGTAAAAAATGTTCTAACAAGTTTTCCCGTAGGATGCTCAGTTTTCGAGATAAACGCGGTTAAACTTTCAAAAAATCGAAAAGCTGCAATTTTTAAACCCGAATAACTTTTGATTAAAAAGTAAAATAGCAATTCTGCTTAGCGCCTTTGAAAGTTCAAGTCAAGTTATATCGGTTTTGATTATTTGCATTGCTAAAAATTTATTGTGTTATTGTTAAACAAAGCTACAAACACCTAGTGCGTGAGTGATGTTTTCTATGATTTCTCATTTAAAATCGAACGAGTAGGTAGAATAGGTACTAGTGCAATCGAGGCTATTTCTACGTATCATGCGTTAAAATGCATGTAAAGGCACGGGAAACACTATGTGTTAGCTTTGTTAAACAATAAAAAAATAAATTTTTAGCAATGCAAATAATTAAAACCGATATAATTTGACTTAAACTTTCAAATGCGGTAAGCAGACTGGCTATTTTATTTTTTAATCAAAAGTTATTCGGGTTCAAAAATTGCAATTTTTCGATTTTTTGAAAGTTCAACCGCGGTTATATCGAAAACTAGCCATCCTACGAAAAAAATTGTAGAAACATGTTTTGCTTAGAATGACCCAAAAAATACCAAAAAATGTTTTGTTTTGCGAGAGATCGCGGTTATGTAATTCCTCAAGTTCTTGGTCAATAACAATCTTATCGACATCCGGATCAACTGTTACCCAAAAAATTCGTATTCTACGGGTCAAAATACATGAAAAAAACTTGGGTAAGTCCATCTGAATAAAGGAGGCCGTTGTACCCCCCCTGGCGACAGGACTATTTCCACCAACATTTCTTTATCTAATATATCCACCATCTTTATCTAATATATTATTTTCTTACTCTATATTTTGTTGTATTTTAATATTTTAATTCCACAAAAATCACACTAATTTTATTATTGTTTGAGAAATATTGTTTAACAATTGCGTATGTTTAAAAATAAGAAACTTTTATTTTTTAAGTTAAAACATATGAACAAAGAAAGTTTTTGCTAATAAAAGTGTTATTTCAAAGGAACCACATACTCATGTGTTTTTATTTTGCAATAAACAAATATATATATTTATATCGAAATGTAATAAAAATTAAAATGTATCAATCATTATCAAAGCTCATTGGAATGTCCAATCAGAGCAAACTATCCGCTGTCCTGCGCGTAGCACCAATAATTAATGTTTATTTAAAAAATTCCTGACTCCGTAGTGTCAACCGATTTTAATTTTGCAAAATTGCAAATGAAAGGTACAATAAACTTCTATAAGCAAAAAAAATTTCAACTTGCTATCTGCTTTATTTTCAGTCCTGTAACATTTTGAAAAAATGAATTTTTTTACGAAAGCTGGATTGCAAAATTTATTTTGCAAAATCTATTGAACCGATCTTAATGAAATTTATAGTATTGTTTTACTGTATCATAAAGTTTTTCTGTGTGAAATATGAAGGTCCAAAGTGTAGCATAAATGGTTGAAATACGTAAAATTCGAATACTTGTTTTTGTATGTTTTTTTTGCAATTATTGCTATTTTGCACCAAGGGTGAATATTTTTTAAATTTTTAACCAATTCTATATTGTAGGAAATTTAATTACGCAACTTTTATGTTAGTACAACTTTTCTCGGAAATGAATACTTTTAAAGTTATAATCCAAAAACGAAGAAAAAAATCGAATTTTTCCTTAATTTTTTGACATTTTGATTATTTAAACAATGTTCCGGACCTTTTGAGAGGGAGGATAACTCAAATATTATTATTTGATTTATTTTCAAGCAATTTCTGCAAAAAAATTTGAGTCACCTCTCAACGTCCAAATGTACTAATATTTTTACAGATGCGCCCTGGTCTATATTGTAAAAATCACGAGCAGCAACTGCTTCTGAAGGATTTATACCTATAGAACGAAGCCCTAATGATGGCACGTGATGTGATGAAAGTACTCAGCTAATTTTGATAAAAAATTTTTACACACTACCAATTTTTTTGAGAACATACACCTGTTTGCCGGTTTGACCGAATTTTAATAATGATTTTAAACTCGACTGTACATTACATGCATTACCATAATAATGAAGTTTTACATTACTCATTAGTTTGTTAAATACTAAATACGATACACTTGCTTGCCTTCTATGGGTGGCGTAGTTACCAGAAATATGTCCTACTCCGTTGCAGGTAGTATTCGGGCACTGAATGAGTTCCTTATTTTGATTATTTTCTTTAAACATAGTCCCATTTGAATAACAGTCATTGACAGGTAGCTGCGGTTGGTCGATGCTAGTAAAGCAATTAATTAGAGCTAGTTTTAAGAAAAATATTTTTGTGTGGCTAATTGACTAAGACTACGCCAAAGCCACGAAAAAAGACACATTTTGAGGTTTAAAAAGAAAGCCCGAATCTTCAAGACTTTGACTCAACCAATAATTATTATATTATTTGTCTTATAAATTGACTTATGTTATTTGACTGTGGGTTATGATTATGAAACATGTTAGATCCATATGATTACTTTTCTGTTAGTTAAAACCAGTTTTCTTTGCATTAGATAATTATCTACGGAGTTGACAGAAATAAACACCTAAATGTAAATCAAGTCTCAAATAAAATATCGGAACAGTTTAATAAATCTTTTTCTTCTTGTAGTGCCTATCCGTTTCGGATGTTGGCGACCATCATGGCAATCTGTACTTTGCACACTGCTGCTCTAAAAAGGTTTTTGGTTGTTGTGTTTAACCACGTACGTAGATTTTTCAGCCAGGAAATTCTTCGCCTTCCTGGTCCACGCTTGCCTTCTACTTTTCCTTGCAAGATTAGTTGCAGCAGTCCATACCTTCGAGGTATTCGATTTCGTAAGCTAAAGTTAATTTTTTCGCAGATAAGTTTTGCGTGCTAAAATACATCTTTCCTTCTTTACTACTTTCTTTTCCTTCTTCTTTCTTTTCTTCCCTTCTTCTTTTCTTCAGACCTTTTTCTTTTTTTTTTCTTATTTTAACATCGACGGCCATAGCAACTGCTATTATTATTGCTAAAAATATCGAGAAGACAAATTATTGAGGTACACGCGTACACGAGAAATCGATGATAAGATCAACATACAAGTCACAACAGAAGATATCATGGATAGAAAAATGAGAAAAGCCGCAGAAACTGATAAGCAAGGTGAGAAAGAGAAACAATAATTGAAAGTATACTGATTATTTCATTCATAGGAGATTCTGACCAATAGAAAGCTACAGAAATCTAAATTAAATTGATAATTTTTGATAATTTCCCGTCGTCGAGTATATTACGTCACATGCCCTTTGTTGCTATGAAAAAATACATTCAGTGACATCAATGACAATTAATGTTTTAAAAATTACCTATAAAAGTGATGACTTTCAACCGTCAAATTAATATTTATAACAACTGTTTGTTTAATTGTACTAATTTGTACTTACATAAATAAATTACAATAAAATTTTGGTTTTGAACAGTTTTATTCATGAAATAATCGCAACAAATTGCACTCGATCTCTAAAATTAATATAGAGTTTTTGCCCTCGTGACACTTTGACATAATTTCACTCGCCTTCGGCTCGTGAAATTAAAACTGTCAAAGTGTCACTCGGGAAAAATTCAATAATTTTAGAGCTGAACTGTACAATCACCTTTTCAGCAAAACTCTTGCTAAAAAGATTGTTCGTCAATAGGATAGTACGTATCCATTACGTTGGTGCTCCATGTTCCGTGTAGATACGGCATGTGCTCGTCTACATACACTGTGTCCGTAAAGTATGGAACAAATTATTTTTTAGCTAAACAGAGCATTTTAAGAAATAATCCTGAAACACTTCGATTTTTGATTTTAATTTACCGCATTTTAAAATAATATTCTAATATACAGGGTGAATTACTTTCGAGTAATGATGTCACCGTCATTTTTTTTAAATAGAACACTCTCATTTTGTCTCAATTTTCGGATTACTCTAGCTGAGCTGATTCCAAAAATGTATCACATGTTGATTGAAATTGGTACAGGGTAGACAAAAATACAATAGTTTTGTGTGTGTTCATAAAGTAAATACATATTGTCTAGCGGACAGAATATGATGAAATACATGACTTTATATATGTTCGAACTGCAGCCCTTGCTGTATTTGACAGTAACCCAAACGTTGTACAAATTCTTGTTGAACCTTGTTTATTGTGTTTTGAGAAATATTGTTTATTGCTGTCCGAATTCTCTGTTTCAATTCTTGAATATTTGCTGGTTTCGTTTGATACACAACATTCTCCAGATGGCCCCACATAAAATAATCCAAAGGATTGAAATCTGGTGACCTCGCTGGCCATTGAATAGGTCCACGTCTACCAATCCACCTGTTCGGAAAAATTTCATCTAGGTATTTTCTGACATCTGCAACATAATGTGGAGGTACACCATCCTGTTGAAACCATAAACTTTCATCAAAACCTCCAGGACTACGTCTCCTGGGAAACAAATTACGTAAAGTAGGTACGAGATACCCCCTTAAAAACTCAAGGTACGTTGCCCCGTTTAAATTACCTTCGATAAAGTAGGGTCCGATGATTCGATTTCTTACAATTCCAGCCCATACATTTACCTTTTGCAAGTATTGTATATGATGCCCACGCATCCAGTGGGGGTTTTCTTTTGCCCAGTATCTACAATTCTGACGGTTAACCTCGCCATTTAACGTGAAACTGGCCTCATCAGAAAAAATAATGTTTTGTACCAAGAGAGGGTCTCGGTGGCAGTTATCCATCATTGCTTCGCAAAATTGAATTCTTCTATCGGGATCATCTTCGTTTAATTCCTGCACAAGTTTGATTTTATAAGGATGCCATTTTTCAAGCTTTAATAGTTTGTGTACCTTGTTTTGCTAACACCGATATCGCGACTAACTTTACGCACAGAAGTGTGCGCATCTTCTTCAAAACTAAGTAAAACATCTAATTAATTGCAGAGGGACGACCTGATTTCCGTGCATTTTCAACCGTACCAGTTTCTCGAAATCTCTTTTTAATCTTACTGACTGTTGAACGCGTTATAGGTCTTTCTGGATATTTATCATTAAACAAATTGCACACTTCCATCTGAGTTCGCGATCTGTCTCCATACCCAATCATCATAAGTATTTCAATTCTTTGCTTTACACTTAACTCCATTTCTACTTCAAATTAAATCTAAGCAATAATTAAAACATTCACAAATACCAAAAATATTGTAGTACTAAACTGTCACTGAACATCAATAAATTACTAAACAAATAATGCCATTTAACAAAAACATAGCCTCTGTTTCTTTTAAATTGATAAGAAATAATTTCTTTCATATTCTGTCCGCTAGACAATAAGTATTTTTGATATTGTTAATTTAACTAACGCGTTACTTTATGAGCACACACAAAACTATTGTATTTTTGTTCACCCTGTACCAATTTGAATCAATATGTGATACATTTTTGGAATCAGCTCAGCTAGAGTAATCCGAAAATTGAGACAAAATAGGGGTGTTCCATTTAAAAAAAAATGACGGTGACGTCATTATTTGAAAGTAATTCACCCTGTATATTAGAATATTATTTTAAAATACGGTAAATTAAAATAAAAAATCGACGTGTTTTAGGATTATGTCTAAAAATGGTCTGTTTAGCTAAAAAATAATTTGTTCCATACTTTACTGACACAGTGTATAAACAGTCACCGATTCAACCGATTGGATCGCAGAGGGTGAGCGCCGCTCCGGGCGATCCCTACCCTCGGCGATCCAATCGGCCACAGTTTATATGTAGAGGAGCAAATGCCATATCCACACGGAGCACGGACCACCAACATAATGGAAATGGATAATACATAATTTATCAAGAGATCACCAGGCTCTGGACAAAATAGGTCAACGATAAACGTTATATTTATAGCCAGACAAATTGCTGAGAAAGCCTTTGAATAGAACAAACGTGCCTATTATTTGGATTTTAGATTTGACTAAAGCCTTTGATAATGTTAAGGTAGAAGATGTGTTAAACCAGCTTAGCGGAATGGTAAAGATAATTAAAAACATTAACATGAAAAACAAAACTAAAATTAAAATAACTATTGAAACTAAAATTTATTTACTTCTACATATTTGAGAACATTTCCGAGCCCCCTTATAAAACCACTGATAACCTCAAATGTTATGTGTTACCTACTAGAAAGAGATGGAAAAAACTTTTCTGCGGTTTAAAAAGGCAATCCTTGAAATGATTATACAACATTACCTTTTATACTAAAATTAAGTAATAATATGATATTTGAAAATTTATAACCTTTCTTTTTTATGTTCCTATTTATTTTATAGTCAACACAATAATAAACTTAAGGTAGGCACATTTAGTAAAATTATAAATAAAACAATAAAAATGTTATTAACTATAATTAATGCAACATAATCATAATTTCACAGTAATCAAATCAAACATACCCATTCTCCAGTTCTTCCATTATCTTCTAAATTAAAACTTTTCAAATCGGTAATTTTAAAATATATTATGTTGATGATTCATCCTTGTGATAGTTCTAAAAATATTTCCACTAATGTTCGGTTTTGAGGGTTCACATAATAAACTATTAAAATAAGTCTGATAACTACGAGCACACCTGATTACGGCTGCATTAAAAGCGATAAATTCATTGTAAATATTTTAATGTTTAATGTATAAACGTCATTGCCACAGGTACGTTACCAAAACGGATGCCACTGACAATTTATTCGAATACCGGGGGACGCCCAAATGTTTTAAAATAAAAATGTTTAAAATAAAAATGTATACCATTTTTATTCAGTTGCAATGCGAAGGCAAAACAATCTTATTTTTCACTTAGAACAGGGAGCGCAGTCCAGCACTCCGAATCGACGATTTTCGACTCTTATTGGAGTCATCATCGAAGAGGCGTAGGCCTGCTGCTCTCTGCTCGAAGTGAATATATTAGTATTACTCCTATAGAGTAACTAGGTCCATTTTCCGTTGGAACTTTTCCAAGCTGCAGACGGGGGTTGTGAATTGCAACTTTTTAGAATTCCACCTTGTCTTCACTGCAGCATCCATCTGGCTTACAAATTTTAGAAGCCATGGAGGTGTTACCATGGAAAAATGGAATAGTAAGTTTTCAATTTAAAAATCTTTTAGTAATATTTTTAATATTTTTCAATATTATTAATAGGTTTGTTCGTAGAACGATCAGCAACCGTTGCCAACCGTCAGACGCAAGCGCGTTCGCAGTCTACGAACTCGAACTGTTAACTGCGCAGCGCTAACTGTTAACTACGCATGCGTTTGATGGTTGGCAACGGTTGCTGATCGATTGGATCGTACTACGAACAAACCTTATGTTGCTATTAGGATTGAAAACTTTATCTTTTAAAAATGTTTACTTTGAAAGCAAAAATGTTACAAAACGCAGAATATTGATCTTTCTTTATGTTAATATTTAGATAACTATGAAAAAGGTTGCTGAAAACCAGTCTGATTTATAACGATATCATATTTAAAAATTTTAACGGAACAGTTCCCGAGAGTTGGCTGTATACCATCTAGTTAAGTAACTTTTAACGTGAAGTTAAAACTCCCTTGTTTAATTGGTATAAAATTTAATTAAGAATAAATATTCTAAAAAATTCAACAGGATTACATCGATTGTTCAGAACGTTTTCGGACTTATCAGTCCATCTTCAGTGAACTCATTGTCCTTGCTATATAGCCACAAAACCAAACAGTGGATTAAATGTTCAATCTACATTATAAATATGTGAAAATAATACGACTTAAGTCGATGACAATGGATTGCTTCCAGAAACATCTGAGTACAATTCTTTAACATTATTAAACATCCACTTTGGACAACGTTAGTCTGCCAAATGAAATGAACGAAAGTCATTTACTGCATACTGGTGCAGGTCTTTCCGCTGCCTGGGGTTGAAGTTTAACAACCATTATCTGACAACGCTGTTCTTTGCAGATGATCAAGGACTAATTGCAAGCTGTGAAGAAGATGTAGATTATATGCTTATAAAGCTCAACAATGAATACGAAATGAGGGATGAGTATGAATAAGCCAAAAACAGAATATATGCGAGTAGACAGTGAAGGCGAAGACCCGGATTTGGAAATTAGACAAATATGAAAAGGTACTACGAACACAAATATTTGGGAAGTATTACTTGTAGTAAAGGAACAACGGGACGAGATATATACATATTATAGAGTGCAACAAGGCAGAAAGAGTGTTCAAATTTTGAATTGGACAGAGCTACTTTGAAAACTAAAATGACAATAATGATAAAATCCTTTATAAAAGGTATATTTGTTAAAATCCCTAAAAAGGGCTACATCACAAAACTAGTTTTCGATCGGATGACCGATCATTATCAGTGTTTACCTAAAATTTTGACTACGGTTTTAAAAAGTTATAGGTTATACTCATGTGCATCTAACATGCTAACCACCAAAAATAAAAAAATATATGGGTAAAAACCCTTTATACTTGATCCGTCATAGGAACATAGATGAATAATATAAAATTAAACATGGATGTCTAAAATATCCAATATATTATGCTCTAGGTATAATTGAGCTCGAATTTGACTTGTTCACATCAAAGAAACAAGTCAAATTCAAGCTCAATGGAACCTAGAGCATAATATATTGGATATTTTAGACATCCATGTTTATTTTGACATTATTCATCTATGTTCCTATGATGGATCAATTATTGTAAAGGGTTTTTACCCACATATTTTTTTATTTTTCGTGGTTAGTTTGTTAGATTCACGTGAGTATAACCTTTAACTTTTTAAAACCGTAGTCAAAATTTTAAAGACTTTGCATTTAATGCAAAGATAATTTATCTTGTTAGGTTATACACATTTTAGGTAAACACTGATGATGATCGGTCATTCGATCGAAAACTAGTTTTGTGATGTAGCCCTTTTTAGTGATTTGAACAAATATACCTTTTATAAAGGATTTTATCGTTATTGTAATATATGTATGGTATACAGCCAACTAACATTAGCCATTTAACATTACTGAGAAAATAATGTACTTGCGTTTTGACTCACCCTGTATTTGATATAAAGAAAATTAGCAATATCAATAATTCTTAAAAATTTTGACAATAAATAAAAAAATATGGCCTTAATATACCATTGCTGTTGTGCTTATTTTTATTTATACAGGGAGTTGAACTTGTTACGATTTTCATATAAAATTGGTTATAACTTTGTAAATACCTTGTATAACATAGCAAACCTTTATATTTTTGTGATGGAGAAGTTAACAGGATTTCGAATTTAAAAGAAAATATAGGGTGTTCCATTTAAAAAAACATAAGTTTGGTCTGCCACTGTGTTATCGAACACCCTGTAACATTCTAACTAATTTTGCAATGTGAAGCTCTAAGGTGGCTAAAATTTTTGTTATTAACTTTTATTGCTATCTATTACTATAGCGGAGCTATTGAGCTTTACCCTACTAATCAATCACCCTGTATGTGTTAGGGTATATGCTACAAAATATCCATATATTACCTGTCCTTGTTGGGCGACTTATCATGTTGCGATAATGAGTGTTGGGGCGGTGGCATGGAATAACAAGTACTTGGTGAATAACCGCCTGGGGGAACTGGGTAACCTGTTGTAACGGGTCCAGGATATCCACCGGCACATGAGTATCCACTTGGTGGGTAAGGTGAGTAGGGGTTTGAGGCATAATCACTGGCTACTGTCGTCATACCATATCCAGGATGGGGACTCATAGGACCATAACCTAAAGCAATCATTATTTACGATCTTTGCACATTACGTAAAAAACTATATCTTGCATTTGAATTTAAATATACCTGCAGGATCCCGGTAAGCATCCATATAATGACTTCCGCCACTGTCAGGAGTTGATTCTCTGCTATATCCTGCACCAGGAGCTAGTACTGGTCCTCCTCCAGGCGTTGATGCAAATGACGCTACAGGTCGTACCCCACTGCAATATAAAAATGATTGTTCATTATTAAATGTTATTTTTAAATGTTTTTTGGTCTTTCTATAAACGTTTATACTTTCGAAAAGGTTAACAATACACCTCATACTTATCAAATTATGGGTTCATGAAGCTCGAACTAGATTTTGATTGTTGTAATATTTTTATTTGTGGTTTATATTTACAGATGTTATATAGTTATTTAAAAGTTTGTCATTGATTCCATAATATATCTTGCAAAGTTACTTGAAATATTTTGCGGGGTACTTTAATTTGGGATGTAAACAAAAGCAGTTCATTATATTTTAGACTGGCATATACGATATTTTGATTTACAGTGCTTGCCACGGTCTATTCTCGTATAAAGGTATAGTTTATTAGTTCAGCGTTAGAATAGAAATACAAATTCAGAACTGTGGATACCTTTGGATTGTCAATGTTTTTACCTTCTAGCAATTCTTTATATTTTATATAATATACTAGGGATTTCCACAATTTTCACTGTATTCTTTCACTTAACAGATCTCTCCAGTTCTTTCTGTTTTACCACTTTCCTTCCTGCAGATTTCTTTTTTCCGTTGCTTCATCCACATCATTTCTGAAAGATCTTTTGCGGTCTGCCTCTCTTCCTTCTTCCCATCGGGATCCGCTCTGTTATTCTGTTTATCCAACGTTTTTTGTCTGCCCTTCTGACATATCTGTTCCTGGTTAATCTCTTCTGTTCTATGTAGTCTATTATGGCTGGGTTCATTTACATTCTTTTGAGGTGCGGTCCTGAACCTAGTTGATTAAGTACACCTAAATTTAGTCTGGAAGTTTTTCATCGCTTTACCATAGTAAATCTTTAAATTAATTATAAGAAACATAACAAGTAGTTTAGTTATTAGTTGTGATTTGATTGCCGTAAGTAATTTTATCAATATATTTACGGTTTCATCAAAATCTTATAGAATTTCAATCCATTCATACAGTTTTGTAAATTCAAAGATGTTTAACAAAAACTTGTTTTTTGGCTTATCTTCGATAAGTTAAATACTTTGTAATTGACAGAGTCGTACTGAACCAATTACAATATAATGAAACGAAATAAGAAAATTAAAATAAAAAGTATTTAACAATTTCATCCGATGGCTGGTACTTCTGACTACAGGGGTCCTCCAATGTTACCCGATCAACAAACACCATCTTACTCTACAATTACCCAACAGAAAGCAGCTACATTCCCTTCGAAACTACAAGCCGTTATTATCCCAGCAGTAGACACACTCAAATTAGAAGACTACGTTACAGCAATATGATCACTAGTACAACCCAAAAATGTACTTTTTTCATCACGAATTTCTAACGGCAGAATCTGCATCTACCTTTCCAGCAAAGACGTTGTTGACACTTTTTTAACAGACCACGGAGGTATAAAAATAGGAGATAATGTTATCAGAGCAAGAAGACTAGTCACTCCTGCTAATAGGTTACTGCTGTCTAGTGTCTGTCCGTCTATTCCTCATCACATCCTCGAAAAATATCTTGCCGAGAAGGGCTTTCATCTTCTTTCACCGATGTCTTTCTTAAGAGCGGGAATTCAAGATCCTCAATATAGTCACGTATTAAGCTTTCGTAGGCAGGTGTACTATACACCTGTCGACAATCTTGTTATTCCTGAATCAATTCTCATTGACTTCGATAATACATCTTACCGAATCTTTCTTTCTGACGGACTCACTTGCTATCTCTGTCATCAATCTGGTCATATCGCCTCAACAGGTATCTATACGGCCACCCAGTCAAACCCGTCCATACCTACATCCCAAACTGACCAAGACTCTATTTCTTCCTGTAATGCAACAGCTGAAGACAAAAATCACTCTGTCCAGAATCAAACAGAAAACACTGGTGAAGTAATGGACTCCCAAGAACTCCCTACAGAACTTACTATACCGAAACGTTCTCATTCTGAAATGTCGTCTCCAGTTAATACACCACCGGTAGAAAACACAGAAATAGATTTTACAAAACCTAAAGCAAGATCAACAAAAAAGCCAAGAGTCACTAAATCTGATACAAAAACTGGAGAAACAGTTTCTACTGAATCACTTATCCAACCGGCAAAGGAATTTATTGATAAAGCTTCAGCCCTGTTTGAATTAAACTATACAGAGATAGTCAGCTTTCTCGATGATGCACACGGTTCCCCCAATCCATTAAGTATCGCACAGGAATACACGAAGGACATAGCAGGACTATTAACAATGCTAACAGAAATCTACCCCAAACTCGAAGACAGACGCATTAAATCTAGAATTACACGAATAAGGAAGAAAATACGTCGTCAACTAAATCTAGATCAAACTGAAAATGATAACTCCGAAGATACAGATGTTTCCCAAGAAAACCTCAATTAAAAAAAATCAAAAAATGTGCTACGCCTGTGACATCAATATACAGGGCCGTGCCGTGCTATGATGCGGCGAGGCAGTCGCATCAGGCGGCATCACAAGGGGGCGGCATCATCAGTAAATAAAAAAATTGTCAGATTGTGTAAAAATGCTGTCAGAAACTATAGAAAAAAAAAATGAAAAGTTACAGACAATATGGTTAACGACCAAATGAAAATTTAATGAAATTGCAGAAAATTTTCATATAAGTTCCGAATTTCCAGCTGAAAATGAAATTCGAGCCAGGAGAAAAAAGCGTTTATTTGACTACGAAAAATCTGTGGACGAGCTCTTAACAGATGAAGCTAAATTTAAAATAAATTTGTTCATCTATATTTTAGACATTGCCGTAAACTATTCTAGATCGAGATTGATCGATTTTCGCTTCTAGAAACTCATAATAAAAATTTTAAATTTTTATATGATATTTTTAAATTGAGGGAATAGTGCAGTCACTGAAGGTTTTCACCTCCGATTTCGTTGAACCAAAACAAAAGTGATATGACGCCAACTTGCGCTTTTACCCTGGGGGTGGATGTCACCCCTCCTCGGGGGTGAAAATTATTTTATTAAAAATAATACCATAAGTCGATAGAGGGACAAATTATAAGCAAAATTTTTTATACAAAAGTTATTAAAATAAATCAACACTTTTTGAGTTATTAAAGACCAAAGATTTTATTTTTTCGTAAAAAATGCATGTTTTAAATCGGTTTTTCACGTATAAATCGAAAACTATAAGCTTCTACAGAAAAGTCATTATTACTGAAATTGAAGATAATAAAAAATTGAATACATTATTCACATAAAGAACTAAACTAATGTTAGTTCAAACTGAGTTATTGGCAATTGAATGGGTATTTTGTTCGACCAGTACTCAAATCTAATTATTCAAGCTTAAATAACGGGAAAACGATGCAATGCATAAAATATTCCTGCTAAATATTTGTCAAAATACTTCAGAATACCTATCAAATGAGCTTCAGAACAAGGTAATAGCGTCAAAATTAAGCAAGTTATAATGAAAATAAAAGAACCGTTTCGAATTTTTTAGGAAAAAGGGAAAAATGAAACATACGCCATTTCCACAAAAATTAAAATTTATAGTAATCCTTACAAGAACTTCTTTATATTAGCATAAGTAAGGTTTTAGATAATTTTGACAGGTTTAGAGTGCATATTTTTGAAAAAAAGGTATAATTTAAAAAATCATAATTTTTAAAATTATTGTAATTCTCATATTCTTTTGATAATAACTCCAAAAATACTCAATACGAGTAAAAAATTATATATAACCAAATTTTAGTTTCTTCTATGACAAATATTTTACCTGTTTTACTATTTCTATAGGGTAAAAAATAACCGAGATAGAGACGTTTAAATCTTAAATTTTGCTGTGGGAACCATGCAACCGGGGTCATTTAACCTTTTATTTTTAAAAAAGTAAGGGGTTCAAAAAATTATGTTTAACGTGCTTAATAGCACTTGGAACTAGCTTTCAAACAGTTTTTAGATGAATCTGATATCGTAAATCCGAACGGAGTTGTAAAAAAAAACAATAACATTTTTTGGAAAAAATTTTAAAAGATTTTAGTTTCTTCTATGACAAATATTTTACCTGTTTTACTATTTCTATAGGGTAAAAAATAACCGAGATAGAGACGTTTAAATCTTAAATTTTGCTGTGGGAACCATGCAACCGGGGTCATTTAACCTTTTATTTTTAAAAAAGTAAGGGGTTCAAAAAATTATGTTTAACGTGCTTAATAGCACTTGGAACTAGCTTTCAAACAGTTTTTAGATGAATCTGATATCGTAAATCCGAACGGAGTTGTAAAAAAAACAATAACATTTTTTGGAAAAAATTTTAAAAGATAAATTTTGAAAGAATTTTGGGGCATAAATTTTAACGCTATCAATATGTTCGTAGGGCTCATTTGATAGATATTTTTAAGTACTTTGACAAATATTTAATAAGTTTATGTTATAAAATGCATCAATTTCCCGTTATTTCAGCTTGAATGAGTTTTTTACTCGCGGAAAAAAATATACATTCAATTACCTATAACTCGGGTTTAGTTAACATTAAAAGGTTTTTCTAGTAAGGAGTTTATTTAATTTTTTATTAGCTTCAATTTTGATAATAATAACTTTTTTGTAAAAACTTACGCTTTTTGAGTTATTGATGAAAAATTGGTTAAAAACATGCATTTTTCTCAAGAAAAATTAAAATCTTTGATCTTTAATAACTCAAAAAGTTTTGATTTATTTTAATAACTTTATATAACAAATTTTGCTTGAAATTTGTCCCTCTATCGAATTATGGGTTTAATTTTAATAAAATAATTTTCACCCCCGAGAAGGGGTGGCATCCACCCCCAGGGTAAAAGCGCAAGTTGGCACCATGTCACCTTTGTTCCTTGAGATATCCTCTAACCACTCAACAATTTTCATGCAAATCGATGGAGGTTCAACGAAATCGGAGGTAATAGCTCATATCCACCTTCAGTGACTCCACTAGAAATAGATGATGAAACACTAGAAAAATATTGTATGAATCTTCATTCAATACTTTCAATAGAAAAAGAAAAAATCTGATGATATAATGATCTTCTAGAATCTAGAAGAATTGCGTGATATATTTCAAATGATACCATAGTCCATGAAATCTTTAGAGGTTTTGAACTATTTGTGCGAAATAATGACCTAATTTCTTTATACTCAAATATAGTTGTAAACTAAGAAATGTATTAACACTCCCTGTCTGGGTAGCTAGTGGGGAAAGAAGTTTTTCAAAATTAAAATTTATTTACGAAGGTTCATAAGACAAACAAACCTAAAAATTTAGCACATATTTCAATCGAGTTCTTACTAGCTGCTACACCTATCTATCTATCCCCACTAGATTACACCAATCTGATTGACGAGTTTGCCAAAATTAAAGTCAGAAGGGTAAAATTATCATTTTTGTAAATGTTACTTAAGAGCATAAGCGCAAAATTTGCTTGCAATGCTTTTTAAATTCATTCACTTGTTTTCGAATCCTGAAAAGACTAATAGATGTTTTTGAAAAATTTAAACGCAGATTGAAAGGTTGCATTATTAACGAGGGCCGAAAGTTTCT
Organism: Diabrotica virgifera virgifera; assembly: GCF_917563875.1. Classification (NCBI taxonomy): domain Eukaryota; kingdom Metazoa; phylum Arthropoda; class Insecta; order Coleoptera; family Chrysomelidae; genus Diabrotica; species Diabrotica virgifera. The sequence goes on along the minus strand of NC_065444.1, from coordinate 183,208,494 downwards.
TAGATTAAACGAAAGGTTTCTTTCGAATAAGATATTTGAAATTAAAAATTACACTCAATTTTCTCTTTTTTTTCAGCCTGTAACTTATTCAAATACACATTATAGAGATTTTCAGGGACTTTCGGCCCTCGGTAATAATGTAATATTTTATTCTGCATTTAAATTTTTCAAAAATACTAATTAGTTATCTCAGGATTCGAAAAAAAATGAATGCATTTAAAAAGCATTGCAAGCAAATTTTGCGCCTACCCACTTAATGTAGGGTTAATACATATTTCATTTAATTTAAAGTATGTTGTGTTTTTGAAATAAAAGTTTTCGTTATTTTGTGTAGTTTCTTTTAATAAAAATAAAAGTCAAGTTTCAATAATATTTTAAGGAGCGGCATTTCGAAGACTTGCATCATATTTAAAAGATGTACCACACGGCTCTGCCAATATACCTAACTGTAGGTCACATTGTTATAGACTGTCCATTATATCATCTGCAAAGACAAGCTACTGGACTACCATGTGATATAAAGTGTGCGTTAAACAGTGCGGATTGTAACAAAATCATTAGGTTTTTAAAGGAAACTAATAAATTATATAACCAAATATGAGTGCTACGTTTCAGAACAATCATAAATTAAAATCAACTTTGTAAAAATTCTGTAAAAAAAACTTTGTAAAATAGTTTATATTTTATATCAAATTAATATGTATCATTGTACCACCGCTAATAACCTTTTATGGTTGATGCGGGTTATTTCGAATAAAAAAAAATTCCATTCTTTTCTTAACCTCTATGTTATTTATTCTCTAGACGAAATATATGTGTATAAATAGAACGACACGAAGAGACAAGATAGGACTAAATGTGATGGTCAACACCTTCAATTTCGAGTACAACGTTAAGTATCTGGGGGTCGTAATCACATCTGACAACGATGTTACTGAAGAAATAAAAGATAGCATCCAATCGGCAAATCGCTGTCTATTCGCACTGGATAAGCTTATAAAATCAAAAAATCTTACAGGAAGTTCCAAGATCAAAATCTATAAATCCATCGTCAGAACTGTACTAACATATGGATGCGAACCATGGACCATGACCAAACCAAACGAAGAAAAGCTCAGATGTGAACGAAAAATATCTACTTAATAAAATTTTCGGACCGCATTACGACATTACCACAAACCAGTACAGGATCAAAACGAATATCGAATTAAAAGCACTCTACAATGACACCGATATTGTCCAAGAAATTAAATCACAGCGACTAAGATGGACAGGCCACGTGCACAGACTTATGACGAGAGACTTGTAAGACTGGTATGAGAGGAGATTCCTACAGACAAAAGACCACTCGGACGTCCCAGAATGCGATAGAGAGATAACATCCAAGCAGATCTCCAGAAAATAAACATTCCATTTGACCCTAGGTTAATGGAAGACCGAACAAATTGGAAAAAAGTTGTACAGCCAGCCAGGACTCACCCAGGGATGTAGCGCTACATGATAACGATGATGTTACTTATTCTATCTTTTCTTGATACTCTGCAATTTCTTAAGAATTTCATATCCATTGCTCTTATTTTGTTTTCGGTCTTTTTGATATTTATCTCTTGTTCGTCCTAGTCTATTTTTTATATCTTCTTTACTTGTTCCTTTGTTTGATATTATAAAACCTAAATACTTGTACTTGTGTGTTCATTTGATGTGTTTACCTTCATCTATTTCTAGCTGTTTTATTTCTGTTTATTTAGGTTTATTTTCATTCTATTCTTTGGAAAAATCTTTATACACTCACCGGCACAAATTTCGTCACCCAAAATTTTTGATTAAGAGGAAACAGTAGCGATCAACAGGTAGCGAAAACGCGTTCCAAGATTGCGGCTGTAATTTTGAATATTTTTTCGAGATATTTGGCACACGTATTCGTAATATAATAAAGAATGGCGGTATAGAGCCCAATTTGAAAAATATAATAATATGTGGAAATTACTCTGTAATTAAATACAATATTAAAAAAACGAGCCTGTACCCCCATTAAGAAGAACAAAAAAATACATTTTCTTCAAATAAACTTTTTTATCCGATGCCTAGATTTTGTGCCATTTTGGAACTACTAAAATTTTTTATTTCATTAGTAGTTCCAAAATGACACAAAATCTAGGCATCGGATAAAAAAGTTTATTTGAAGAAAGTGTATTTTTTTGTTCTTCTTAATGGCGGTACAGGCTCGTTTTTTTAATATTATATTTAATTACAGAGTAATTTCCACATATTAATATATTTTTCAAATTGGGCTCTGTACCGCCATTCTTTATTATATTACGAATAGGTGTGCCAAATATCTCGAAAAAATATTCAAAATTACAGCCGCAATCTTGGAACGCGTTGTTTGACAATTTATAACTCTATTATTTGTGCTCCGATTGTCAAGATTCTTGCACCAGTTTGTAGGTACATGTATTGATATTGTTTGGTATTATTTCGGTAAAAACAAAAATTTTGCTTGCATGGCATTATACGGGGGGTGAATGGAAGCGTTGTATTTTCTCCTCACTTTAAAAAATTCTGTGGAAAAAATGGAATAGCTGATTTTGTTTCATAGTTCTGTCATATTATCCTGGAGGCATCACTAGAATTTTGTTTTTTGAATTATCCGAGTATTTGTTTTCTTGTAGGAGCTGTACCATTTTTTGTAAATAAAAACACTGATAGACTCATAAAATAGAGGTTAGATTTATAAGATTAGAATGGCCCGCATGCAGCCCAGATCTCAATCCTATTGAGCATTTATAGGATGAATTAAAAAAAAGCTATTCGCCGTCATCCTAGGCCTCCAGAAAATTTGGTAGTTACGGCCCTGGTAGAGGCATATCGGGCTATTCCCCAGGCACGGATAACACATCTTTATTCGATGCCAAGCAGATTGCGAGAAGTCGTTGCTGCAAGAGGTGGACACACCCGCTATCGAATTGTTTTGTTTTGTTGTTAATTTTAGTGCATTTGATATTTTTAATTAAATACACCTTCAAAGCAGTGTTTTTATTTACAGCTCTTACAAGAAAAAAGATATTTGGATAATTCAAAAACAAAACCTTAGTGATACCTCCAGGATACTACAAAAGGAGTATGAAACAAAATCAGCACTCCAATTTTTCCATAGAATTTTTTAAAGTTAGGAGAAAATACAACGTTTCCATTGACCCCCGTATAATGCCATCTAAGCAAAAAATTTTTATTATCGAAATAATAACAAACGACGTCAATATATTTACCTACAAACTGATGCAAGAATCTTGAAAATCGGAGTACAAATAAGAAAGTTATAGATTGTCGAACTTAATCAAAAATTTTGGGTGGCGGAATTTTGTGCCGGTGAGTGTATTTTAACTTTTAGAAATATTTGAAATAAAGGACAAAAGTGTATACCTAATGCATTAAGGGCCGGTTGTTCGAACGCTTATCAAAAATGGAATAAATTGATCATTATCAAACATTTAATTACTGTCAATGTCAACTTTGATTGGGTTGCTGAAAACATAATTGATTACAATTATTTGATTAGTTAATCAATTATAATAATAAACGTTATGTTAATTATTAATTGATAATTAATTAATCAATCAATTATGTTAATTATCATAATGACAATTAACATAATTGATTACAATCAACTGATTGGCGTACGAACAACGGATTTTGTTATTTGATGGTTGTTAAGGGGACTTGATTATAATCAACTTCTTGATTAGCGTTCGAACAACCGGCCCTAATTATGAAGGATTTTTTAAGCAACAGTTTGTTCAAATGGTAATTAATATCATTAATTTCCGTCATGTAGACGTAATTTGCAAGGAAAAGTAATATGAACTATATTTATATCTGGCTTTTATAAACATAGATCCAAATTTTTCCTAAATAAACTTGGTTAGAATCTTAGAATAAGTACTCACCTGTGAGACAACCTACTAATGCTGAGGTCCAGCGTTTGTCCCTGAGGACTCGGGACTTGCGGACTTGCCGAAAGGTGCGGACTCGCCGCCGCTTGGGGGCTGCCTCCGACCCTTTGGCCTGCTCCTCCATAATGCGGCGAGCTGTACGCTACCTGGAAAGTATGTATATAAATAGACGGTACTTAATGACTGTTTTAATTATTGTTTTTAATAATTTAAAAAGTTTGCAATGAAGGAAGAATTAAACTTTTCAACAACGAATTTAGTTTTTTACAAATAAAGTGAATTTAAATAAATAATTTTTGATACTATTTCATACTAACAAAAAAGACCAAGTTTTCAATCTAATAACACATAAAACAACATTAAAATTTTATTCTACATCCCATCACATTGAAAACAGTCGGAACCTTCTCTGGTAACAACCTCCGAGGCTTCTAAAAAATACGAGCCACACGGATGCCAATACTATAGGAAGATGAGGGAATTTTACAATTTATAATTCACATCCCTTCTGCTCAGTCTGATAAAGCTCCAACGAGAAGGTTTCCTAGGTACTCCAAATAGAGTAAATAAATTAATCATTAAAAATGTATAAACATTTTTAATTTCGTTGCAACCCGAAAACTCAGCAGCATTATACTCTAGTTCAATCAGAGAGCGCAGCAAGCATCTAAAACGGTTTCGGGACTTTTTTGCCCCTCGTCATTAGTCACATAATATGATATTTTCTCTGACTGAACCAGGATACTTTCTCTGACTGAACAGAATGTTCTTTTACGTGTTATTAGATTGAAAACTTCGTCTTTTTCTTAGCAGATATCGCTACGGCATCCCAGCCATTTCGTTCATTGCAATCCGAGACTGCAGGTGTCGGAGTATTCTGGTTCAGTCAGAGAGAAGAGCATTTGTGTCTACTGATGAGGGGCAAAACAGTCCCGAAAAACGGTATAAACGCTTGCTGCACTCTCTGATTGAATTAGAATATATTGCTGCTAAGTTTTCGGACTGCAAAGAAATTGAAAATGTTTATACATTTTTAATGTTTTATTTCATACTACTTCGAACCTATTTAATCTCAACGCACTCTGGAAATTTAAGTTGAAATTTTCCAGATATTGTTAGAAAATCTCAACGATATTCAAGTTATCATCTTACCCTTACTCCACAAGGAAGCTGTGCACGTGTGCACTTTGAATTGTTTTTATTGTGACATTTTTATTTATCGATGTCAAAAATGTTTATTATTATCGTGTTTCTGTCAATTCTTAACAATTTTAAGCCGTCTTTCAATTGTTGCAACTATTGTTACTCTTATTCAGGAAGAAAGACGTCAAGTTTACGTAACTAACATATACTGAGCTTAAAGCAGAACATTGCATTGCGTGTTTGCTTGTTTTATAGGGACCGGATCTTAAATACAACGCCATAGAACAGGTCCCCAGAGAAAAATTATTTATCGGAACGACCGTTTTCATCATGGCAAAAATGAAAATATTAGTGAACGAACCGTTAAAAGGCGGTTAAATGAGGCTGGTATGAATGCTCGAAGTCCCCTATATGACCCGAACTTTCCAGGGAACATCCTGTAGCCAGATTACATTTCGTTAGGGAGCACCTCGATTGGAATGCAAACGACTGCGGAAATGCGATGTTTACTGATGAGCCCAGATTTTGTCTACGTTCTCCGGGTGGTCGAGGAAGATCCTGGAGGAGAGATGGTGAACGATATTCCGAGTGCACTTTTATTCGTAGAGTAAGTTTTCAAGGCGGTTCACTTATGGTGTTGGCTGGTACATCTTCGGAGTAAATAATTGTACGTTGCTCCTAGGGAATTTTCTGGACTCTGGTAGGTACATAAATGAGATACTTCAATATTATGTTGTCCCATACGCACCATCTATTGGAGAAAACTCCGCACTGATGCATAATAATGTACGGCCTCATGCCGCCCGCATTGTCAGAGATAACTTAAATGAAGTTGATATTACTCATGGGGCATGGCCAGCGCACAGTTCCGATTTAAATCCCATCGAACACGTTTGGGACAGGCTTGGTAGAAGCATTCGAAGCCCTGTATCTGCTCCTCTTCTTCTTCTTCTTCTTCTTGTAGTTCCTTCTCCTATCGGAGGTTGGCTATCATCACAGTTTCTCAACCAGGAAATTCTTCTTCTACCTATGAACCTTTTCCCCCTAAAATTTTGCACTGTATTATGATCCCGCTGCTGCATACTGCTCCTCTTACCTTGGATCAACTCAAAGTGACTATGTTAGATGAATGGGAAGCAACTCTACGGGTATGAAGACGGGAAGCACTCCACTCCAAGGAATGAAGTTGTAAGCTTAACTAACAGCATCTCCAGAATAATGAATACCATTATACATGCTCGTGGGATGATCGTCATCATCATCATCAAGAGCTATTACGTCCATCGTCGGATGTAAGCCTCCCTTAGGTGTGTCCATTCATATCTGTTTGCTGTTTTTTGCATCCATTCGTGGACAGCCATTCGCTTGATGTCATCAGTCCATCTTGTTTGAGGTCTGCCTCTACTTCTTTTGCTTGCCCTTGATCGCCACTCGAGAATTCGCTTTGTTCCACGGTTGTCTTCAATTCTTCCTATGTGGCCTGCCCAGTACCATTTTAACATGGCAATGTTCTGGATCACATCTGTTACTTTTGATCGTCTTCTTATCTCTTCACTGGACTTGCGATCACTGAGCTTAATGTTGAGCATTCTCCGTTCCATAGCTCTCTGAGTCACTTGATGTTTGTGAACTACGCAACACGAATGGCAACACGGACTGATCGAACGTTTTTGCCTTTAACCTTCCGATGCCCAACCTTTTTTTGTTACACGGATTACCAACGGGGGTAAAAAATGACCCCAAGTCAAAAATGACAATTGACAAAAAAATTAAGTTGTTTTAAGAAATGTAATGATGTATTCAACGTATACAAGTATCTCGTTTGAGAGATCCATCAACAAAAGAGCAAGTCACACTAAAAATTAAGGAAGAGCTCACCAAAATAGAAATTATTCCTACTGAAGATGCGAACAGGAAATGGCACATGTTAAAAGATGCTCTTATCCGCACATGTGAGACAACACTTACACCTAAACTAATTAAGAATAAAAATGAATGGATGACCGAGGAGATTCTAGATCTCATGGAAGCAAGGCGATCTTATAAAACCAAAGACAAAAACATGTATAATATTATACACACAGAAATAAGGAGAAAGATCAGAGAGGCAAAGGAAAGATGGTATAGTGACAGATGCGCAGAGATTGAACAGTTGGTAGAGAAACATGATAACTTAAACCTTCATAAGAAAATTAGTGAAATAACAGGCACTAATATTAAGAAAAAATCAAACATACTGCTGGATAAAAACGGAAAAATAATTATAGACGTCGGTGAAAGGCTTAAAAGATGGCAGGAATATATTCAAGAGCTATTTAAAGACGAACGGACTGAAATAGTACTAGAGCAGGAAAAGTTCGACAACGGCCCAGACATAACAGAAGATGAGGTACTAGAGGCGATAAAGCGAACAAAGAACAACAAGGCAACAGGTCCTGACCAAATCCCAGAGATTGGCTGCTGTCAACGTTCATAACACTGCCAAAAAAACCAAATGCAAAAGAATGCCAAGACCACCGGATAATAAGTTTAATGAGTCATACACTCAAAATATTTTTAAAAATTATACACCGGAGAATACATAACAAACTTGAGCAGGACATAAGCGACACGCAATTTGGATTTAGAAATGCAATGGGAACGAGGGAAGCCCTGTTCGCTGTAAATGTACTTGTGCAAAGGTGCATGGATGTTAATCAGCCAGTATATATGTGTTTCTTGGATTACAACAAAGCCTTCGATAAGGTCAGACATAACCGCCTTATCGAATTACTTGAAAAGAAAAACTTAGATATGAGGGACATCAGGATCATTAGTGCTATCTATTATAATCAGATCGCTGTGGTAAAAGAGAACAACGCCTTTTCAAATGAAATACGTATTGAGAGGGGCGTCAGACAGGGCTGTGTCCTGTCTCCTACTTTGTTCAATTTGTATTCAGAGGAAATAATCCAGGAAGCACTAGAAGACCTAACCACGGGAATAAAAGTAAATGGGCGACCAATCAATAATATACGGTTTGCCGACGACACTATTTTATTAGCCGAATGTCTTGAGGATTTACAACAAATGGTTGACAGAGTGGTAGAAGTCAGCCAAGAAAACGGACTGTCCCTAAACACAAAAAAGACACAATTTATGGTAATCACAAAAGTTCAACAGCGCCAAGAAAGCATAACAATACATGGAGAACAAATTAAAAAGGTTGAAAAATATAAATATTTGGGTACAATAATTAATGAAACTAATGAGTACACAGAAGAGATTAAAGCAAGAATAGGACAGGCAAGAAATGCTTTCAACAAACTAAAAAAAGTACTCTGTAGCAGGGACATTACAATTTCTTTAAAGATAAGACTTCTGAGATGCTACGTGTTCTCCGTATTATTCTATGGGTTGGAGGCTTGGACATTAAAGAAGGATGTTTCGGACAGATTAGAAGCCTTCGAGTTATGGGCCTACAGAAGAATATTAAGAATAAGTTGGGTGGATAGAGTCACGAATATCGAGGTGTTGAGAAGAATGGGGAAAGATAAAGAGATTTTAAATACAATTAAAGTCAGAAAACTGCAATATCTGGGACATGTTATGAGGGGCGAGCGTTATAACTTGTTACAATTGATAATGCAAGGAAGAATACAGGGTAGAAGGAGTCGCGGAAGAAGACGCATCTCCTGGTTAAACAATTTGAGAGCTTGGTTTAATTGCACTTCTGCTGATCTCTTTAGAGCAGCGGTATCGAAAGTGCGAATTGCCGTGATGGTTGCCAACCTTCTTAGAGGAGATGGCACATGAAGAAGAAGAAGAATGATGTATTCGTAATTTTAATGTTACTATTGTATCAATAAATTATAAATAAACATTAGTAAAACATTTTTTTAATTACAACTGAACAAAAACAGGAATCATCATTCTGAACTTCGAACTAAAAAATTTTCAAATATACACTAATTACGTCGCCACATGTTTAGCAAACAATTTTTTTTTTCAATATTGAAATGTTTCTTACATACAATTCCACATAATAGACGGTAATTACTTAATATAAAATTGAAATATGGAAGGCCAAGGGAGTTCCTCTTTGACCCCAAATTCAGAAAATATTTTTTTTTCGTAAAATATAGGGAATTTTTTTTATTGCAAAATATGAGGGTATCTAGAATGATATTAAAGGCAAATAAAAAAAAATGAGTTTAAAAATGAAAATTATTCTTAATTTATTAAATAAAAGCATGCATTGTCGTCCAAATTTACCCCCCTTGGTCATCCGAGGGTTAAAGTATGTGCTAAGTAAGTGAGGGTGACACGAGGTATTAATTTAAATCGAGATGTAATTTGTAAAGGTTTTCTTGTTATTTCTATTTTGTTTCTGTAGATAATTGAATAGGTAAAAATTTGTTTTATTTTATTTTTCTGTATTAATTTGTAAGCTTGTATAGTTTTCTTCAAATAAAAGTTTTTTGTAAGCATTTCCTAACTAAAAAATACCTTAAAACTCTGTATCAGGGCATGCCAAATGTCCATAAAGTTACAATAAAAAATGAAGTATGTTTCGACAATTTGGTCAAAAATATTTGATAAATTATTTATCGCCTTTGTCGTATTTGTGCTCGTCTTCCACCGCATTCTCAAGTGAGATACCAGAATCCGAAATCATCTTAATTAACGTCATTCTTCCCCATTAAAATTGCCACAATCCTCAATGAGACAGTTTATCTCTGTTTATATTCGAACTTACCTGTGGACTAGTAGTGGTGACACTGGACGTCGACAAATCGATAACGGTGCCCCCTGGGGACGTGTGCGGACCCTTCATTTGAGCAGCGTGAGCCGTTGTCACACATTTCACAGATAAGTTAATTGCTGAAAAGCCAACTGGAAGGGGAGCTCCGCTGGAGGCATCATACTGATACATTGGTCTGGAAAATTAAAACCGGTCAAAAATGTATCATCGTTTGTCAAGAAAATTGAACTTTAGTGGCGTAGAACTAAGGGATTTCGAGGTACCGACGAAAAACGAAATATAACTACATAAGAGTATTTTGGTTTTATTATAATTATATATTTTATAAGATATAGAAAAATCATATAAAAAGTAAAAAAAAACATCAAAAACGAAACAAAAAAAAATTAAAAGTTAATAAATATAAAACTTTTTAATTTTTATTTTGTCGAACAGAATTAATCTGAAACAACAACTGATAGGTAAATGTAAAAACCTAGTAGGTATCTCTGTTATCCTTTTGTTGAGCACGGAGATGGATTGCTCATTCATTCTGACTTAGAACGACCAGCTGTTTTGTATTACTTGGCAGACCTACAAGGTTATCTTTGTCTTCAGGCTCTTCATCCCTTGACTATTTAATAAATCTAGCATAAACCAGAAGAAGAAGAAGAACTAACTGACCCAATCCAGTAAAAATGGAATAAGACTTCTTGAATCTATATTTTTCAACCTGATCATGGATGAAATAATAAAAAAAAATAAGAACTAAAAATAGGATAGCAAATGGGAGAAAAACAACTTCAAATAATCTTCTGTGTAGGTGATGCCACTAATTTGGTTATAACAGAAAACCTACCAAGAGGTAAATTAGAGCTGGAGGGTGAGATAATCGAACAATTTATGGAGTTTAAAAATATCTAGGCATCACACTACGCAGCTATGGAAAGCTCGAAACAGAAGTGGAAAATCAAGTGAATAAAGCAAACAGAGTTGCAGGTTGTCTTAATGAAACAATATGGAGAAATAAATGGAGAATATGAAGAATATGGAGAAATAAATATATCGACAAAGAAGTGCAAGTCAGAATTAAGAAAATAGTCATCAGACCAATGACATACGGGGCAGAAACATGACCTACTTAACGCAGAGAGGACAAAAAGAATGCTAGAAATAGCAGAGATGAAAATCCTTCCAAAAATTGATGGTAAGAGACTATTGGACAGAGCTAGAAGCGCAGATGTATGACAGAGGTGCAAGGTGGACACCGCTAATAACTGGGTAAACAATAGAAAAGTAGAATGGAACGACCACATTAGCCGAAAAAAATAAATAGAGTAGTAAGGACGGCGAGAGACGGTTCCTCAATAGGAAGACGGTCAGTGAAAACCACGAAAACCATTGAACAACTTACTGGAGACCATTGAAAAAACAGACGGAGTCATGTGTACACAAAAAGAAGAAGATGAAGAAGCATAAACCATTCTGGTTACATTGTTTTATAACAATATATCAGAATAATTAGGGCTGCGGTTACTTTTTGATCGTTTTACTTTTCTAACGATAAATATTACAAATTATCTTTTAAACCATATGGCTTTAGTTTTTAAATAAATCTTTATTTAAATAGACATGGTACTATTTAACTAGAAGGTCCGGTTTCACCAACAACAAATAAGTCAATGCATAGCTGTTCGTCGAATAAAACTTATTAGACGTTTAAGTTTATATTTTGCTTCAATATAATTTTGATAATTTAAAGTTACAATAAACTCGCGAATTTACTTTCTTCTAAATATTTAAAGCCAGATTAACTTGCCAATTTACTCGAAGAGTAAGTATTTTTTTGATAAATAAATAAAATAAGTCTTATTTGACGTTAGTAAAATGGAGAAATGTCAGTTTAATGGTCGAATAACTTTAATCATAGAATAAACTACTATTTGTCGTTGGTGAAACCGGCCCTTAGTTTATTAAGTTTTTTTTAATAGTGTTGACTACTGCATCCATAAAAGTAAAACCAAGAATAATTGAGTTACATTCTATTGTATACCAAAACACAAGCCTAGTGGCCTAATTTACCTTGGATATAACGGTCCAGTTGATTCAGGTTCTTCTGTCTTCATCATACTTTGGGCATTAGCAACTGCAATTTGATGCTGTTGCGCTGCTGCAGCCTCCTGTTGGTACCTCTGTTCCTGTTGATCATCGATATATCCGTACATACCCTGCGGTGGCACCCTTGCAGGACCCAAGGGCTGTTGAAGAGACACACATTGGCTGGAATCGTATCTGAAATGAAAAGAATTTAAGTAAATATACAAATAAAATTAGATAATAATATAATAATAGTCTCCCGTTTTATACCACTGTGGCTTTGGGAGTATAGCAGGGTAGTCTGCTATATCTAGGGCATACGGTATACAAGGAAGGTAACAGGGCCAGTGCTACGCTTCAACCGCCTATTATTACCCCTGGTTTTACCCAAGGTACTCATTATATTCAGGCTGAGTCGACCTCGGGCCTATAAACATTTTAAAAATGTCTAGTTGTTCTTGCCGGCGGTAGGATTTGAACTCCGGACCACCGGCACGGCGAGCCAAGCACACTAGCACTTAGCTACGCCGGCCCTATAATAGATAAATTATTTTATTATAATAATAAAATTAGATAAATTGGGATAAGAATGCTTAAAAGTACTCGCCGACCAAGAGTAATGTAACGATTGGCCTCTCTCGGCTCACCGGCAGGAACCGTAGGCGCATCGATACCAATGCAATTTTACCAAGTTACCCACTCCGATGAATCCAAGAAATGATGAGCCGCCGAAAGTGCGGCTCATCAGTTCCCAACAGCGTACTGAGCTGACCGGAACTCAAGGCTGCCAGCCGGTGGCCACCCAGTTCTAAACATATTGAGTTGGAGTAAAGCCTCGGTTTCCTCGAAAGCGGCACCGACAAACTGCGACCGTAACACTGCGATGAATGACGTCATAAAAACTGTACCACGCAAAATTATAGCAGTGGTTTCCAAGGATGCGTTGGAAGCCACCGCTTGCTGAGTTTGCACATTCCATTGCCGCAGTGAAGAACCTTGAATTTTTCACCGTAATCTGGCGTAATTCATCGCAGTGTTACGGTCGCAGTGTGTCGGTGCCGCTTTCGAGGAAACCCAGGCTTAAGAGGCAGTGATGCGACGTGTTGAGTCGGAACCTGCTGGGGGAAGGAATTCTGTATTGAAGGGATGTTTCGCTGGTAACTGTGTAACCGCGTAGTGAGCGGTTGCTGCCATCATCGATCCGATAGGAGTTGTTGTATGGGTAGCTGTGTGTACAGTTGTCGATGATTTGATTGCGAGAGTATGTGTGATTATACCGGATTGAGGTACAATGGGGCTACGAGTCTGTGTGTAGTTATTTATATATTGATTCCCCATAGCGAGGTTGCTTCCTCTATTTTACTAATATTGATAATACGTTTCTGATAATAGTAAAATCAATTTAGTTTTCTTTTACAGACATAAACCTGGAACCTGGAGAGAATTGCACGCCGCAATGAATATGTGAATCTGGGAATAAAACCAACGAGTACAGGACGAAACGAAGAAAATATTAAATAAACAATACTAATGGGGACACAGGTGATAGAAGCCAGGTGATAGGATTCGGTACTGTGGCAAAAAATATAAGAAACAGAAAATAAACAAATAATTTACAACAAAATATTACAACCTATGAAGCTGAAGTCTGACAATTAACCAAGAAGTACAACGCTAAATTACTAGCAACACAGATCGAATTTTGGAGGAGGTCGCCAAGAAGATCTAGACTAAAACACATAAATGACGACATTAAACAACAAATGGGAATAGAAAGAACAATCATAGATGAATGGAAAGACAACAACTAGTATGGTTAGAAATTTAAGAGATGAAGACTGCTACAATAGAAAAGAGTCGCGATTAGCAGGCGTAAACGTAAAGGCATATAACGCTAGAAAGCAATAGCTCTATCGAAGAGATTTAAATCATATCTACATGCGTGGAATGTAATAAGTGGCTTTTACCGCTAAATTTTTACTCGCTAAATAACCAAGTTTTAAATTAAATGGATTCATATTCTGATCTCGGTACTACACTTAATTCTAAACTATCATGGAGTAAACCAACTTTGCAGCAAGCAAATAGTCAATCATATGTGCTCTCAAAGTGTGCAAAAAGTGCGATATTCAAACGCGAGCCCTGCTGTTCAAAACATAATATACACGTCTAATGTTAGAGTTGGCTAATCCTTTGTGATGTCGTCATCTCATGAGAGATATTAAGTTGTTGGAAATTATGATTAAGATTATGAATCTCCCCTCTATCATAAAGGTGGATCTAATTTGTACTAAAAAAGCACCAAAAAATACTTGTAATATACACACACCGGCCAAATTAGCCGAACACCTTAAAAATGGGACATGTTTGATGTCGCGAATTTCCTAAACCTGTTGTCCGATTTGAGTGATTCTTTTAGTATGTTAAAGCCTTATTAGTTAAGAATATCGGTGTAATATTATTGTTGCTAGACAGGTAAATACCATTTTATACCGGGTGTTAAAATCATACTGTGTTTTTTTATTAAAGTTCGGAACACCCTGTGGAATATTCTAGCATATATATTCTCTTTCTAGCATTCTCTTTCTTAACATTTTCTTTTTTGATTCATTTACTTATGTTGAAAAATAAAAAAGTTAAGTGCTTTAACAACCCGCCATGCTTTTTATCAATAAATCCTCATAGTAGGGGAGGAAAGTATGCTAAATTTGCAATTACCCGAGCGTTATATATGGGGACCTATTGGATTGTAAAGAGTGGGTGATAAAACCAAAAAAAGTTAAGTTAAGTTTTCCATAAAGTGTGGGACTCTCCATTTTTTAATTTAATTTTCCATTTCCACTAATATTTTTTTCCGATTAGAGCGCCATCTATTAATAATTGCAAAAAATGTTGCGAATAAAAGTTGCTTATTTTTACGTCAAGGATCCAAACCTGCAATAAAAATTGGGGGCTCCTATTTAAGATTTTAAAGTAACCCCCACCTCACCTCCGTGGGAGTCGTGTTTGGTGCCATTCGGTAGATTTTTGAAAAATATTGAATAGGTGTATTTTGCAGTTTTACCATCTGATGTTCATTTCGCGAAATATCGCAGGGTTCGTATTTAAAATTTTTAATTTACCCCCACCCCTCTACGTGGGGTGTCACGAGCCCACACGGAGGTGGGGTGGGGGATTTAATTTAAAATCTTAGATAGGAGCCCCCAATTTTTATTGCAGATTTGGATTCTTTACGTAAAAATAAGCAACTTTTATTCGACACATTTTTTCGAATTATGGATAGATAGCGCTATAATCGGAGAAAAATGATTGTTTCAAATGGAAAATTAAATTAAAAAATGAAAAGTCCCCCACTTTATGGAAAACTTAACTTAACCTGTTTCTGATTTCAGCACATACTCTTCACAATCCAATAGGTCCCTATAACGCTCGAGTAACTGCAAATTTAGTATACTTTCCTCCCCTACTATGAGGATGTATTGATGAAAAACATGGATAGTTGTTAACGCATATAACTTTTTTATTGTCTCACACAAGTAAATAAATCAAAAAGGAAAATGTTAAGAAAGCCTAGGTCTACAATCGAGTATTAATTTTAATATTTTACATATGCTAAAATATTCCACAGGGTGTTCCAAACTTTAAGAAAAAAACACAGTATGATTGGTACACCCAGTATAAAATGATATTTATCTGTCAAGCAACAGTATTATTACAAAGATATTAAATAATAAGGCTGTAACATATTAAAAGAATCACCCAAATCGGACAAGTGGGTTAGGAAATTAAAGACATCAAATATATCCCATTTTTAAGGTGTTCGGCTAATTTTGCCGGTGTGTGTAGTTATTAATAATAAAAGTTACCAAATATCAAATAATCTAGGACCGGTACGTGTTTGACACTGATGTGAGATTACGAGACCACATACTAAAGCTTCTACACTGAACACCATACCTGAAGAAGCTATAAAGGTCGAAGCATGCACGAATCGTTTCCAGCACGTAGCGTAGTCTCCGAAAAACCTGATTTTACCAAGAGGCAATTATTCATATTTAAAACCATTAAAATCAATTATTAAATATTTTTAGGAAGCTAAACGCTACGTGCTGGAAATGATTCGTGCATGATAATAGGCCGCGACCTTTAGTGTTCGTTTTGCCAATATTTTTAAAAATCTGTATGATCTATGCCCAAAATCTCTAGTATAATTGAGGCCATGAGAGCCAGAGTGGCCTAACTGATTTTAACATTACATAATCAAAGAAAATGATCAGAAGCTATCAATATCCGATTGTTTTAGTAATTGTATGTTGACCAATAATGATTCTTGGTCAACATAAAACTACTAAAACACTCGGACATTGTTAGCTTCTGATCATTTTCTTTGATTATGTAAAGTAACGGTAATAGCTATTTGTATAACAAGGGAGGAAAGTGCTACTTTTCCTCCCGAGAATGAAGTTTACTGCCCGACGCGTAGCGGAGGGCAGTAATCATTCAAGGGAGGAAAAGGCACTTTACTCCCATGTTATACATATGGTTTTTCCACCTTCCTCAAATAGCAAGTCATTTTTTCATTTTTACTTAATTTATTTATGTAACTAACCAACAAAATTTATTAGAACTAAAACTAACAAGTAGGTACAATATAACTGTCAACTGTCAAATATAAGTCAATTTATTAATGTAAACATTGTTAAATCAAATTAACAATTTACTGTTTTTTACCATTCTGCAAAATACAGAGTGTTTTTAAACAAACGTTAAAATGTATAGATACTTACGTAATAGAAAATAGGTATTATACAGGGCGTCAATAAGTTATATTTCATGAATGAAATTCACATTCACGTCACATTTACTTTTCCTCCCTAGGAAGGAAAAGTACAACTTTGCTCCCTACAATCAGGTCCGGAAAAGTATACTTTCGGTAGAGGTAGGTGGAAAAATCAATTTTACTTCTGTATTAATAACAATAGAATGTTAAGAAAACAGGTATACCTTTCAAAACTGTTGGTACCAGGATCATACGGTCGGTGTCCTGCAGAATTTATTAAACCTGATTCGTAAGGCCTTGCTATTTCATTAGAATATGTGACTACTGGTCTTGCAATACTGTTTGGACCTATGGGTTCGTTCATCTCTGCGTACGATCGCTCCCTGGTATACATCTCCTCTGACATAGGCGACTGGTGGTACGGAGACCTATGAGGCATTTGGTGTTCCATACTGTACCTAAACGTAAAATATTGTACAAATTCAAATTGTATATATTCCATGAAAATTTATATGAAAATTTGTTGCATGTATTTTTTACGAAGACAATATTGCTCTCTAATATGAAAATATTTATAGTAAATCATACCCAGGTTGTTGTGGATTATGATGAGGTCCCATATGAGATGTATTATGGTGTATTTGGTGTTGATTCCTTGAGTTCATGGCGTCCATACTGGACATAGACGATGAATTTGAGTCTTGATTCATATACGGTTCGTATGCTGACCTTATTCCTGAAGGGGGCGACCTAAAAGAGAAAATATGGATGAGTCATTTATAATAAATTCAATATTTTCAATTAAAATCATTTTTTATTATTAATGCAAAGTGTGTACCACAGTCATTCTTCCTAGAGTATATATTTACTCTTATAGTTAAAAAACTTTATGCAAATCATCATTATCACGAAACCTCTTCCATCCACTGCTGGACATAGGTCTCTCCCATTTTTCCCCACTCTTCACGGTTCTGTGCATCTTGTTGCTATTTCTTGGACATTCATTTAATGTCGTCATACCAGCGTGTTGGTGGTCGTCCTCTGCTATGTTTGTCTTCTCTTGAGCGCCAGTCAATTAGTTTTCAGGCCCATATTGACTTTTTAGGCTCGCTACGTGACCTGCCCAATTCCGTTTCAGCTTGGCTATGCGTCCCACGACCTCAGTGATACCTGTTCTTTTACTTAGGACTTGGTTCCTTATTGTGTACGAGAATCGATCTTTGTATGCGCCTTTGTGCCACTCGAATTTTTATTGCTGTTGTTTTTGTGGGCGTGAGAGTTTCTGCTCCGTATGTCATAATAGAAAGGACGCATTGGTCAAATGTCTTCCATTTCATAGCTATCGAGTTAAAGATATCTCTTAGTGAACCATACGCTGCCCAAGCAAGTGTTATTCGTCGTTGAAATTCACAGGTCTGATTATCCTCGCTTATTCTGATATCATGACCGAGATATACATAGGTAGGTATCGTCACTGCAAAAAGGTGCCAAATGACATTTTACTTAAAAGAGGAGTTATATGCAAAAATGATTGGTACGAAGCTTCTACCTATTCTGTAAAAAGAGGTGAAGTGTATTACTTACTGTTGTTGTGATAGTCTCATAATTTTTTGGTGCCAAGTAACATTTTTTTAAAACTGGTTGTGTAAAAAGGAGCTAAGTTCCACTTAGTAAAAATATAAAAATGTTACTTGGCCCCTTTTTGCAAATCAGCGACAATATGTATTTTTCTGTCAATTCGACCACTTGATTTTGGAAGGTTAGGTGTTCCCTGGGAATTTATCAAAAATTTGGTCTTACTGAGGTTCATTTTTAGACCTATTGTAGAACAAGCTTCACCCAGATCTTCGGTAATAAGTACTGTATCGTCGGTAAAACGCAGATGCTTGAGCATTTCCCCATATATTTTCTAAACAGTAGATATCTTTGACAGATGCTGAGAATTCCATGAGTACAAAAAGTTACTATCTAACAATGAGGTACTACAAATCATGCATAAACAAAAAGAATTACTAAGAACAATAAAAGAAAAGAAAATAAAATACTTGGATCATGCGTTGAGAGGTAAAAAATATGAACTTATCACTTTGAAAGGTAAAATAGGTAAAGGGCAAATAATCAGTGGGAAGAAGCAAGAACTCGTGAATGAAAGATCTGAGGAGATGGCTGACCATCTTCATTTTTCGTGCAACAGTTTCCAAAGCTACAATTGCCATTTGGATCGCTAACCTTTGAAAAGAGACGACGCACTAAGCCGAAAAATATCCTAATGTAATGGCTGTCAGTCAAACAGATCTTGAGCAAATCATGGGAACACGATATTGATGTTCACAAAATGTTTGTAGACTTCAAACAGGCATACAACTCAGTCAAAAGGAACAAACTATACTATATATTGGCTGTACGACAATACCACATAAGCTAAATGGACTCATTATAGCCGCAATGGATGAAACTCAGGCATGTGTACGAATACAAAACCACCGGAAAAACTTTTTCAAAATTTCGCAGGGACTAAAGCAGGGAGATGGGCTGGCTCCAACATTGTTTAACCTGGCACTGGAGTATGCCGTTGGGTAAATTCAAACTGGACGAGGAAACCTACTGACCAACCGAACGGTTCAACTGGCCTCTTATGCCGATGATATTAATATTATGACTAGAACATCAACAGGAACACAGGAAACATACGCAGAGTTAAAAACAAAAACAAAAATGCTAGGTCTGGAAATTCACACAGAAAAAACAAAAATAATGACTCAGACGAGAAGAAATATAGTCCCACAAAACATTATACATGAAGATGACATTGAAACGGTTGGAAAGTTTACATACCTGGGAGTAAAAATATATGCCGACGGATCCGAAGACGGAGAAATACGGAAGAGAATAACGCAGGCAAACAGAGCTCATTTTGCCCTCTCCCATATATTTGGGACTAGGACGTTTCATCGCCGCCCTTTCGATGCCGCCAGTTCGATGCCGATGCCGGCCGATTCATCGCCAGTCAATTAATCGCTATCTGATATATTTCCGAATTTTCGACAGTTAAATTATTAGTTATTTTTAGTATTAATTAGGAATTCTCGGAAATGCGAGATATGATGGCGATGAAATGGACTGGCGATGAACCGGCGGCATCGAAACGGCCGGCGATGAACCGGCGGCATCGAAACGTCCCATTCCGATATATTTCGGTCTAAAAGTGTCCACCAAAATACAAAGATGAGAATCTATAAAACTTTAATTCGACCAATAACATGCTATGGCAGTTGGGTCCTGAAAGAAACATCCAAAAACAAACTCGACACATTCGAAAGGAAACTACTGAGGAGAATACTAGGACCTGTCAGGGAAAACGGAATCTTCAGAAGTCGATACAACACCGAACTTTATCAACTTTATAAGGAAGCACCCCTGTCAGACTTCAATAGAATACAAATATTGCAATGGGCCGGACATGTGATAAAAATGGGAGAGGATAGGCTACCAAAAAGAGCACTGAATGCTAGAATGCAGGGAAAGAGACCGGTTGGAAAGCCAAGAAAACGTTGGGAAGACATAGTAAACAGTGACGCACAAGCCCTTTTAGGAGTCCGTGTATGGAGAAGAGCAGCCACAGACAAGCAAGGGTGGAGGCAAAAAATAAAGGAGGCCAAGACACAATTTGGGCTGTAGTGCCGTAGAAGAAGAAGAAGTAATGGCTGTTATGGGGTTTTGTCCAAAAGCAGTCCAGTTTGAATTTAAATAAATTTTCCGGAATGAAAACTAAACGTTAAAAAAACGAAACCAGAAACTACCTATCGGTACTTTATGTTATTATTATCTTTACCTACCTACAAGAACTGGGCATTTCTGTTTTTGGTACTAATAATTCCCCTTGAGCACTGACACTACAACAACTGGTGGTCGTAACTTCAGTTTTGGGAATTTTCATAGGATCGGGTTTGACTGGTGTGGGTTTGCTGTAGTATTGGTCGTAGTTTGGTTTAATCTCTTCCGATGAAGAAGAAGATGTAGGCGGGGGTGGATTTCCGTAGTTTACTAAGTAGTTGGGTTTAACGTCCTCTGACGTCGGAGTCCTTTTTCCTTCGTAGCTGGGAGAAAACTCAGTTTGACAACCACCTACAAATGGGAAATATTTTGATTAAACTAAAAAGCAGAACTAACAGATAAAAATATAAGTAAATAAATATTTAAGAGTATATATATTGAATAATAATACCTTTATTTTTTCACCTTTTTCAAATAGTTTTGTCTTTTACGTTTTTTGGCATTGACATTTGCCATTTAGTTATTTGTATTAGGATTTACTTCTAGATTAGCCTTGCTATATTATGTGACAATATTAGACCATTGTTGGATTCGTATGTCATCTAATTGTGTGCTACCATTTTATAACCTCTTTAGTTTGGCAGCTGAATGATCCTTCTTAAGATAATTTTACCAAACTGCTCTAGAAAACCATTTTTGTTGTCATACCAGTAATAAAAGCCTTCGATATCGGAAAATGTTAATAAATACATTTAAAACGTTCATGGATGATTTGTGTTGGTTTATAAATATTTAGCTATTATGTTGGATTTAAGATTGTTTATTATTATTGTTTGTTTTTGTTTTCGACTATTTCTTTCTTCTTTTACTTCAATAGTATATTTACCACGTTTAAAGCAATTTTTTTTGTTCTTTAGAAACCATGGCAAGTTGCTATATCTCATAGTAAATGTCATAACAAGCTTCTGTACTTTGTAGGAGACTGTATAACTATTTTTTAGCAAGCTTGATCAGAAATAATGTTATTGATGTGAATGCGGGGATCGGTGTTCTTAACTGGAAAATACAAGCAAGGGACAGAATAGAATGGCGCAGAAAGCTGAAGAAGGTCGAGAGCCTTTAAAGGCTTTAGCACCATGATGATGATTATGACGATAATCATAATGCCACGCCAAGATTTTTGTTTCCTAATAAATTTTCCCATTTTTAAGAAGGTGTTTCGGGCCTGTTCTATTAAACATCTGATTTCTTCTTCTGGATATTAAGATGCAACGGCATATTATGTAAACATTTTAGCTCGCCCCGATTTGTTTTATTTTTAACTATTATATCTACAATTGGAGTATTCATCATCATCACGTAGCGCTACAACCCTGGGTGGGGCCTGGCTGCGTATTTACGTTTCCGTGTTCATTTCAAGACCGGGTAGTTTTGAAATTGGCACGTAAACGGCGGAGAATATCTGCTTTCAAACACGTGTGCATTTCAAGACGTTTAATTTTGAAATGCGCACTGGTTTGTAAAAGAACTTCGCGCCTAAAATTATCACAAATACGTGTTAAGTTGTAACATTATTTTATTTTATTTGAACTGTTTATCACAAATAGCTCCTATCTGCAGAATAACAAATTATCATTCATTGGATCTGTGGAAATAAAACAATTTTGTTACCAAAGTTACCTTCTTTTTTCTTTATAATTTTTCAAAAAACTCAAAGTAGTGCCAAAATATCCTGTCAAAATAAACGATTATGATACGTATACATTTTGCAGTAATGCACAACAATATAGGTACTAAAAGTGTTATGTATATTAAAAACATATTTTAGTTACAGCTAAACAATTATTGTTGAGCAAACATATTTTTAGCTATTTTTAAAGCTATTTTTAAGGAAGCAATATCAGAGGAAGAACAGGGTATATCAATAAACGGAAAATTCTTGAAAAACATAAGATTCGCAGACTACACCGCTATTTTTGCAGACAGTTTAGAAGCACTGCAACGAGTAGTACCTAAATAGATTACATCAAGTCAGTATAAAATATGGACTACGAATGAACGTTAAGAAAACCTAGTTCATGATTAATTCTAAGCAACATACAATAGGAAGGCTAGATATCGAGGGAAAACAAGTAGAAAGAGTGAATAACTACAAATATCTGGGAACCTCGGTAACAGAAAACAACGACCAAGGTAGAAAAATCAGGACACGAATCGAAATTGCAAGAAAAGCATTTATAAAAATGAAAAAAATATTTGTTAATCGAGACCTTTCTCTGGAGCTGAGAATAAGAGCCTTAACATGCTACCTGTTCTCGACTTTTTTGTATGGAATGGAAAGATGGACACTGAAAGTAGACAACATAAAGAAGTTGGAAGCATTTGAGATATGGTGCAATAGAAGGATTTTGAAAATATCATGGATCC
The DNA here is from genome assembly GCF_917563875.1 of Diabrotica virgifera virgifera. NCBI lineage: Eukaryota > Metazoa > Arthropoda > Insecta > Coleoptera > Chrysomelidae > Diabrotica > Diabrotica virgifera. The sequence goes on along the minus strand of NC_065444.1, from coordinate 183,185,597 downwards.
AACGAGTTACGAATGCACCTTAAATAATTTACTTAAACTTAAATACACAACACGACCCTCAAAGCTAAGTTGATAAACAGCACGTGCAACGAATAATATACCTATTATAATAGTTATATGTACTTGTTTGTATAATTCCAACGCCACATGTTTCGGTACAAACCCGTGCACATTTCGGGGGTTGGCGCTTTCAAATCAACACCTTTTTGGAACTAGATATGTATCACCGTTTCGGTGTCCGTTTCAAAACCGCAATGTCTTGAAATGAACACGCAAACGGAAATACGCGGCCTGGCTGGCTGTACAACTTTCTTCCAATTTGTTCGGTCTTCCATCAACCTAGGGTCAAATGGGATGTTCATTTTTCGGAGATCTACTTGGATGTTATCTCTCCATCGCATTCTGGAACGCCCGAGTGGTCTTTTGCCTGTAGGAATCTCCTCCCATACCAGTTTTTCAAGTCTCTCGTTATGAAGTCTGTGTACGTGGCCTGCGCATCTTAGTCGCTGTGATTTAATTTCTTGGACAATATTGGTGTCATTGTAGAGTTCTTTTAATTCAAAGTTGGTTCTGATCCTATACTGGTTTGTGTTAATTTCGTGGTGAAGTCCAAACATTTTTATAAGTATTTTTCGTTCAAAACGTCTGAGATTTTCTTCGTTTGATTTGGTCATGGTCCACGTTTCGCAACCATATGTTAGTACAGGTCTGACGATGGATTTATAGATTTTGATCTTATAACTTCTTGTAAGATTTTTTGATTTTATAAGCTTATCCAATGCGAATAGGCAGCGATTTGCTGATTGGATTCTGTCTATTATTTCTTCAGTAACATCGTTGTCAGCTGTGATTACGGCCCCCAGATACTTAAAACCGTTGTACTCTTTCGAAATTGAAGGTGTTGACCGTCACATTTTGTCCTATCCCGTCTCTTCGTGTCATTCTATTGGTATCGTGTTTAGGTAAAGCTCAAAATTACAGCGCCTACGCCATAATCGGTCCTCCTGCATGCATTTATAAATATGTCTGAAGATTTTATGTTCAAACTGCTTAAACGTTCTTCTTCGCTTTTTGTTAGCATCCACGTTTCTGACGCGTAGGTGAGGATGGGCTTGATAAGAGTTCTGTACTTTGGTTGATTTGTGAGCGTAGATGTATGTTCCAACCGTTAGACCTTCAGGTTTTGCTACTTGGTTACTGTTTTTCACATTACATATACTTAGTTTTACTAGTATTACTGTGTAGCCCCATTTTTTTCTGCTACTTCCAATAATTCCTTTCTATTTGTTATGATATTTGTAGATACACTCCCATTAATATAATCGTTCTTCTTGTTTTTATTCTAGATTATTCAATAAGCTTTCTCTAGGCCTAGGGCAATGTTGGGAAGCAAGGGTAAGTATAAAGGAGCCAGATATATGGAATTTCGCTTATCGTCATATATGTGATTGAGGATTTTTTGGTAGATATAAGTACATAGTATTTTCCTATAAGCTGTATAATTTCGCTGTCTTACATATACAGGGTGATTGATTAGTGGGCTAAAGCTCAATAGATCCGCTATAGTAATAGATAGCAATAAAAGGTAATAACAAAAATTGTAGCCACCTTTGATCTTCACATTACAAAATTAGTTAGAATGTTACAGGGTGTTCGACAACACAGTGACAGGCCAAACTTATGTTTTTTTTAAATGGAACATCCTATATTTTATTTTAAATTCGGAATCCTGTTAACTTCTCCATCACAAAAATATAAAGGTTTGTTATGTTATACAGGGTATTTACAAAGTTATAACCAATTTTGTATGAAAATCGGAACAAGTTCAACTCCCTGTATAAATAGAAAAAAAGCACAACAGCAATGGTTTATTAATGCTATATTTTTGTACTTATTGTCAAAATTTTCAAAAATTATTGACATTGCTAATTTTCTTTATATCAAATACAGGGTGAGTCAAAACGCAAGTACATTATTTTCTCAGTAATGTTAAATGGAACACCCTGTATTTTATATCATTATTGAAAAGTAACATTACCGTACTTTAATTTTTATATAACATTCCCTATGTCGAAATATATTAGTTTTCGAGATATTGTCATTTTTCAAAGCAAATTATTTTAGGTGTCTAAAATCTAAATTTTAAGTAAGCCATGACGGAATTGACAATTGACGATTACTAATTACCAATCCGGTAATCAAGGTAACAATGTAGCAAATAAAGAAATAAAAATAATTTATTAGTACTACATTTTACAAAAAAAAACACAACCTCAACATGCAACATTTTTGAACCAATTAAAAACTACTTTTTATGTAAAAATGCTACAAATAAAGAAAGAAAATTAGTAATAAATTTAAAAAAAAAACACACAAACACAAAATACATTCTGTGAAGACAATTAAACACTACTTTTGTATGTAAATGTAACAATGTAACAAAATCAGTAATATATTTTGCAAAAAAACATGTTTGAAAAAATCAGAAGCTACTTTTAATAAAATATTTTTAATATTTAATTACATAAGGTGTTCAAAATTACCTCCTAACACATTTATGCACGCCTAAGAACGATCATTGGATGAGCTCCTTACTCTACGAAACATTTGTAAATTAACACATCAAAATACACTTTGTATTCTATTTTTAATCTTATCCCTTGTTGATAAAGGTATTTCATAAATTTTTATTAACGTAACCTCAAAAGAATCAGTCCAGTTTATTAAATTCTGGTAATTTGGGTGGCCACGCTAATGGTCCATTGAAAAATGAAAATATCTCGAAAATTAATAAATTTAGACATAGGGACTGTTATTTATAAATTAAAGTACGGTAATGGTACTTTTCAATAGTGATATAAAATACAGGGTGTTCTATTTAAAATTACTGAGAAAATAATGTACTTGCGTTTTGACTGACCCTGTATTTGATATAAAGAAAATTAGCAATATTAATCATTCTTAAAAATTTTGACAATAAATAAAAAAAAATATGTCATTCATATAGTCCGTCCTTTAACGGTAAAATATTGCAAAACCTCTAAATTTTAAAGAACCGCTTGGATTGACATGAAATTTGGCATACACCTAGCTAACAAGTCAAAGAAAAAAAAGTGAAAAAATCTCTTGGAAGTGAAAAAATATTCGTCCAAGGAAAGTCAGGAAATCAATAAACTGGCTAATTTTAAGTAACTTTTGTTCTATAGAGTTTTTTCACTAAGTCAATACTTTTCGAGTTATTTGGCAGTGAATGTGTTCATTTTTTCAACAAAATAACCACGCTTTTAAACGGTTTTTCGTAAATAACTCAAATAATAAGTGCTTTGTCGAAAAAACATGCTTAGCAAAAATATAGCCTGTAAAAAATTTAAAAAAATGTTGTAAATATCACGTCTCTACACCTAGTAGAAGCAGAGTTATAGCTAATGAAAAATAGGTTCATATTCGTCAAATGCCAAATGGAATAGGGTAACGGGAAATAATCAAAAATTAAGCACATTTCGGGGAAAACTCATTACAACTTATTTAAAGTCTTTAAAAAAATCTTCATTTTTGTTTTATAAAAAAAATTTCGAGCCTCAAAATTAAACAAGTTACGCTCAAAATAAAGTTAGTCCCTTTTGGTTTTGGTAAAAAAATTGAGAAAATCACCCCATAATTAATATTTTAAATGAACTTAATCGTTACGACTTCACAAGTTTCTTGACTCGTGTATATATTGTTTGTATGATCTGTAAGTTTCATCGGTTCAAAGTCCTTATTATTGAAAGGGCTGTAGTTAAAAAGGGTTGAACGAGTCAAATGTATGCAAACTTTGAAACACCAAATCTTAATCAATTTTTGTCCAATAGAAAACAAAAAAATACATGATATTCAGAAAAGCAAATCTGACTTTTTTTGTTTTTCGAGATTTTTGGTATCTCTAAAAATTTTTAAGTTATTTTGAAAAAAAGCATATTTTTCACAATTAAAATTTTTAAAAATTTTACTTTGAAACCAAATTTTTTCAAAAATAAACACTTTGAATCGATGAAACTTACAGATCATATAAACACAACATAAGTAAAATAATTTGTGGAGCGGTAACGCTTAATTTCATTTAAGTTGCTAATTAGGGGGTGGTCTTCCCCATTTTCTTTTTGTAAAAACAAAAGGGACCAACTTTATTTTGAGCGTAACTTGCTTAAATTTAATGCTAAAAACTTCTTGTAAAAACAGAAATAAAGCTTTTTTTAAACACTTTAAAAAAGTTATAATGCGTTTTCCCCAAAAAGTGCTTAATTTTTTGGATATTTCACGTCGAAATATTCTATTTGAAATATGGTGAATATGAATCTATTTTTTATTGGCTATAACTCTGGTTCTACGAGATACAGAGACCTAACACGTACACCATTTTTTTTACTTTTTTATATGCTATATTTTTGCTAAGAACATTTTTTTCGACAAAATACTTACTTTTTGAGTTATTTGCGAAAAACCGTCTAAAAATGTGGTTATTTTGTTGAAAAATGAACATATTCACTCGCAAATAACTCGAAAAGTGTTGACTTGGCGAAAAAGCTCTATAGAACAAAAGTTACTTAAAATTAGTCAGTTTACCCATTTCCGGACTTATTTTGGACATATATTTTTTCACCCCCAAGAGGGGGTGAAAGTCACCCCCAGGGCAAAAGCAGACATCGGCACAATATCACTTTTTTTCTTTGACATGTAGGCTATACGTATGCCAAATTTTATGTCAATACAAGCGGTTCTTTAAAATTTAGAGCAAAAACCGTGAAACAATGGACTAATAAACCATTGATGTTGTGCTTATTTTTATTTATACAGGGAGTTGAACTTGTTGCGATTTTTATACAAAATTGGTTATAACTTTGTAAATACCCTGTATAACATAACAAACCTTTATATTTTTGTGATGCAGAAGTTAACAGGATTCCGATTTTAAAATAAAATATAGGGTGTTCCATTTAAAAAAACAAAAGTTTGGTCTGCCACTGTGGTATCGAACAACCTGTAAAATTCTAACTAATTTTGTAATGTGAAGCTCAAAGTTGGCTACAATTTTTGTTATTAACTTTTATTGCTATCTATTGCTATAGCGGATCTATTGAGCTTTACCCCACTAATCAAACACCCTGTAGATTAACGAGATCAAAATATAACTGACACAATTTAAAAAGCATATTATTCATTAGATATACTACCACTTTTCAAAGCATTTATGAAAAAGACAATAAAGAACCAAAAACAAGAAACAACAATGACTTATGCAAACGATCTTACCGCTAAACTGAGGTGAGCCCGAAGGAGTTTTAACTCTCTGCATATTCGATTGATACTTTTGATCCCTTGCAGCTTGCTTATTAGCTGCGGCTGTGGGACAACCCGATAAGCTTCTATGTGTATTTCTATTCGAACTAACGTGTCCTCTACCGTTGCATCCAGGTGTCGGGCACTTAAGGATGGTCTCGTGCATTGCCAGGACTGCGGTACAACAGAATCGGTTTTAAAGAGTAAATATACTTGGATCTTATTTTTGGATCATTACTAATTTTTATGGCTGGAATACGCATAATGAACGTATACTATAAGCGTACATCTTTTCTAAACGAAATATTTAAAATCTTTAAATATAAATACTAATAGTCTAGTAAAATAAAATTTCACTACATGTAAAACAAAATGTAAATTCGTACAGGTTGAAACAAATTTTATATCAAAGTTTAGGTGGGTACAAAAGATATTTTCAAGAAAGTATCCAAATCACACAAGGGGATCATTCTTTAAATAATTAAAAAGGGGTCATTTTTGCAAAATAATTATTTTTAACTGCTGAGGTCATTCAATTAATAATGAAGGTCTATACGATTATTTTCTGCAAAGTTGAGGGGTTAGTCTTTCACATATAACTTACTAAATTAAATTTGACCCCCTATTTATTTAAACGATTATACATGAAACTTTAAAAACAAATTTGCAAAAAATAATTTTTAGCATTTTAAATAAGCACTATAAAATATCTTATTTTACAGAAGAAGTTGCACTATGTTATCAGTATTAGTAAAAAAAAATAGTCCAAAAATATTTAATATTTTTTGAGATATTGAATTTGTTTATTAAATGTTACTCTATTTTCAATTGCAAAAACGCGGTTGTTGCCAAAGAAGTATTCACCTGAATTAAATCTTATTAGTTTTATTTTTATGTATATTTTCGATAAATGTATTGATAAATTCAAATTTCAATTAAACTTCCCCCTAAAATGACATTTGAAAATTATTCAAATTTGTTTATAATTTGTTTTTTTAATAACGTCGCGCGGATTAAATATTTTGAAATGCCGTTTCGATAATTGGGTTTCTGGAAATTTTTCACTAATTAACAAATTTTTTTGTCTTTTTTTCTTCTTCTTTTTTTTTCTTGGAGTTATATTACTACGGGCCCTTTTAGGGTTAAGTTTCATTAAGAATGTCGAATCTCTAAGTTATAGATTCTAGACCTAAAAATATTAAGATTGGTCTAAAATTACTTAAATAAAATGTGGCTGGTTACTGAGTTACAGGGTGTTTAATTTAAAAATTAAAAATTATTTTTACCAAGTACTTTCAAACTATTTGACGCATCCTTATCATACTTGTCAGAAAGTGTGGGTACTATACAGTCTACTAAATTGTGACAAATAAAAGTTTCTAGCTACTACCAGAGGCGTACGACAGGGGATAGTTAATGGTTGACCCTTTCCAAATTCTACGCCACTGAGGGAATTACTATTTTAGCGAAATTTTTCGATTCTCCTATACTTTATATGTAAATAATATACTCTTTACTGGTAACGATTAAGTCATTAGTTTTCGAGATATTGGACGTTAAAAATGAAACGGCATAGTTATTTTGATTCATTCATTCATTCATTTTAAACTTCCAATATCTCTCAAACTGATGACTTTATCGATACCAATAAAGTTATTTACATACAAAGTATTGGAGAATCGAAAAATTTCGTTAAAATAGTAATTCACTCAGTGGCGTAGAATTTGGGAAAAGTCAATAATTCACTATCCCCTGTCGTACGCCTCTGGCACTAGCTAGAAGCGTTTATTAACCACAATTTAGTAGGGTGTATAATAGCCACACTTTCTGCCAAGTATGATAAGGATACGTTAAATAGTTTTAAAGTACTTGGTAGTAATAATTTTTAAATTTTTAAATAAAACACCCCGTAACTCAGTAAGTAGCCACATTTTATTTAAGAGATTTTAGTTAAATCTTAATATTTTTAGGTCTACAATCTAGACCTCATAGACTCGACATTCTTAATAAAATTTAACCCTAAAAGGGCCCGTAGTAATATAACTCCAAGGAAAAAAAGAAGAAGAAAAAACGACAAAAAAAATGTGTTAATTAGTAAAAAATTCCCAGGAACCCAATTATCGAAACGGTATTTTAAAATACTTAATCCCCGCGACGTTATTAAAAAAAAATTATAAACAAATTTGTATAATTTTCAAATGCCATTTTAGGGGGGAGTTTAATTGAAATTTGAATGTATCCATACAATTATCGACAGTATACATAAAAATAAAAATAATGAGATCTTAAGCAGGTGAATATTTCTTTGGCAACAACCGCGTTTTTGCAATTGAAAATATAGTAACATTTAATAACAACTTCAATATCTCAAAAAATATTAAATATTTTTTGACCAATTTTTTTTTGCTTAATACTGGTAACATAGCCAACTTAGTCTGTAAAATAAGATATTTTATAGTGCTTATTTAAAACGCTAAAAATAATTATTTGCGATTTTTTTTTAAGATTTATATACAATTATTTAAATAAACATGGGGTCAAATTTAATTTAGTAAGTCTTATGTGAAAGATTTACCCTTCAGCTCTGTAGAAAAAAATCGCATAGACCTTCATTGATAAAATTACCTCAGCAGTTAAAAAAGTATTTTTTTTTTTGCAAAAATGACCCCTTTTTAATTATTTAAACAATGATCCCCTAGTATCATTTGGATACTTTCTTGAAAATATATTTTGTACCCACCTAAACTTTGATATAAAATTTGTTTTAACCTGTACGAATTTACATTTTCACTTTTTTTTATTTTATTAGGCTATAAATAAAAACAAACATAATTTTATGAGAGTTCCCTAAGGTTGATACTACTTCTGTCACCAATATTCCTCTTCTTTGAAATAACTTTATTTAGCTTCCTCAATATCTTATTTTTGGAAGATTGCCTCATTGCAAAGAAGAACGTTCATCCCGGACGTACATTGAAAATTTGAGAGAAAAGTTGGAAAAGTCTACGAACTGGCTCGCAAAAGTTTGAATCTTCAAAGTGATAAAGCCAAGTCCAGGCTCGATATGCATGCTACTGGGACGAAATTCGAAAAAGGTGACCCAGTGTGGTGTGTGGTTATACAATCCCACAAGTAACAAAGGACTTTGTCCGTAAACTTCAACGAACAACACCCTGCAAAAAATAAGCGATCTAATCTACCGCATCCAGTTTTTACCTAGAAGTAAACCCAAGGTAGTTCATAGCGAGACATTAGCCCCATACCATGGAACTGATCCACCCTGTTGGCTTCAACTAGTTTGTGATAGACCAGTTATTCGAGGTGAATAACTATAAAACAGGGAGCAGTGTTATGACAGTTCCGTAAGATTGATCTCACATAGATAAGTCTTGACAAAAAAGAAGAAATATTCAAGTACTAGAATATTCGAGATGTCCTGGTTATTCCATGACAACATGACATCTCGAATATTCTAGTACTTCTCTATTCTAATACATTTCAGAAATGTCTAGAAAGTCAGAAAATGTACAGTCGGAAAAATGAAAGAATACCCATGAACGAACATATAAAACACGCTGTATTTTTCTGTCACCATGTCACACAAAAAATTGGCCAGCGCATGTACATGTAATAATTATTGTTACATGTACTTGCACTGGACAATTTTCTTTGTGACACGGTGACAGGAAAATACAGCGTGTTTTATATGTTCGTTCATGGGTATTCTTTCATTTTTCCGACTGTACAAATACATAAAGAGTTGACAGTTTATAGAACAGTCGTATTTGAAGTTTATAGTTGCCAGTTTGTCCAAGTTGTAAAAGTTATAAAATATTGTTGGCGTTTAAATAATGTTAGGTATTTTAAAGAAGAGTAAAAATACCTAAAAATAATATTTATGCATATTAATAACTTTGCATTTGTAAGGGGTAATACGCAAAGATTGGAGATATGCTGTCAAAGAAAATAAAAAAAGTGTTTTCAAGTGAGAAATCATATGTGTTAGTGCATATAATAATCATGATAGATAAAAGATAAATCCTACATAAACAAACATATTGTGTATAGTATTGTACATAACACATTTTGGTAAGTATATTAACTGAAATTCATGTTTTGTCTTTTCATGATAGATACTGTTAAGATATGTCCATGTTCTGTATCTAAAATTCTTAACATTCTTCACTAAGCCCACAACACAAAAGCTGATTTTTAATTATTATTGTTATATATTGACAGTCATCCAGGATCACTATCAGAGTAGCAGATGGAGTACTGGATATAGACAGAGTTGCGAAACTGGTGTCTATTGTTAGTAAAATATGGACTTTTGAACAATACTGCCATGTACGATAGCGAAGAATCGAACCCAGACCATCTGACTTGGTAAGTCATTAGTCATTACCTAGCCAATGAGATATGGTGGATACCATATCATGAATAATCACGCAAGAAAAACAAAAACAATTATGGCAAGTGAAATGAAATTTATAAAAAATTTCATGAAAATTAGATGGGATAGAATAAATAACGAAGAGATTGTATGGAAATGAAGTAATATATTATGGATTATAGCGATAAAAATGACCAAATTGTATGGTCATGTCAGAAAAGTGGACCAAAGACGCTGGGTAAACAGAACTACAGAATGTAGTACGATAGAAAAAAGCAACAGAGGAGGTCCTTAAAGATCGTTCGTGGATGAAATAAGCAAGGCAATAGAAAAAAATTTGCAAGATGGAGATTCGTAGTAGGATAAATAGGGACGGAGAGAATAGTTGAGTAACAGATGATTTAAAAAATGCAGTAAAAATCTCCTAAATCTGCTGTAGTACTCGTAGTAGAGTACTTACTACCTTAAGGTGAAGAACTTGTTATCAATTGAGCTCATCCTATAAGGTTTCAATTTTATCCAGAGGGTAGTATTTTTGTTTTATTTTTATATGAAACAAAAACACTATGATGGCTAAGCTAGTTTTAATATTTTATTCATCATGAATGTGATACAATTTGTCTAAATGATATGTAGTTATTTACTTTAGGCGACAAAAATTATTAAGAATCTTTATAAAATAACTAAAAGTTGTACAAGTATATTTCGATTCACAATAAAAACTTTCATACAAAATGATAATAGCCCCTTTTTATTAACTTATTCATAATTTATATAGATATTGATAGTAATGATCCTATATAAGTATCCAAGATACACCTACACTTTTAGATTGGCCATTTTTTAGTTTGGCCAATCACTATTGAGTATAATAATAGTGTGGAAAGACCAAAACCTAAAAACTAGCGGGTAGAGAGATATAACACAAACTCAAAAGCAAGAAGAAATTTATGGTCATTTTTAGCTTATCCACACAAAAAATTATTATACTCAACGACTGATTCTGATGTACAAAAAATAGGAGTAAGCGAGGGATAATGTTTCAAAAAATAATTCGATTGAATTATTTTTTAAAAACTTTGACGTGTGAAGGATGCTGTGAGGATGCAATTATAGAATGAATGAAAGTAAAAATGCTCTCTACCCGGCAAAAAGCAACAAAAACTAAAAAAATATACAATAAAGCTTTGTGGTGGGCGAGTGGATATGATGTGCCTATGGTTTAAAGTTATTTACAAAGTATTTCGTAATTGATATTTATAATTTATTGGGTCTCAACAATGAATTCTAAACAACTACACATTTTGAAACTTAAAAATTGTAGTTATAACCAACTCGTTTCTGGAGATTATATAAGTAATCATCTTAACTATACTATTTTAATTACTTTGGTGTTTAAAAAGCTATTGCTATTTAATATTATCATACAAGAGATTTGGCTTCTCTAATAAGTATTAAAAATAGTGATGATTTGGGAAAACTAATTAGTTTCGGGATTTGCACTTTTCTTTTGTGAAGAGTGTTTGTGGACACCCTGTGTAGAAAAACTGTAATGAATTAATATATAATATCAACGCTACTTGTCTTGTATTAGAATTTGACATTAGAACATAATATGTAATTATACTAACTATTTTGATAATTACCCCGAAAGGATGAAAGGATTTGATTGCAGTTCAGTGCCTCTACCCAGGTGCTCCGATGAGGAAACGGTTATTTCGAAATACGTATAAGCACATAGTAGAGGCTCTGTACTGTAATCAAATCTTAACCATCTTTTCTTTTCTTTTAGTTTATGCTTTATTCACTTTTGTTAATATTAAAGGAAACAATTCGCTAAAAGTATTATCACGGTGAATGACAGGACGTGAAATGCAATTTTAGATTTTCCTTGTCGAGTATGCTTTATTTTACTTAAACTTAAAAACCTCTGAGGATAAATAATTTCGAATTTTATTTTCTGACTTATTTGACTTTAGATTCATAGATGGTAGTGCTAGTAGCATATTTGGTAATTATTTTTATTACCAGTTTGTTATGATTTCCACAGGTTTTTAATTAATTGAAGTAATATCCTTAAATCCTTAAAAACGTAATTTATTTTTAACTTTTATATCAATAAGAACTGAAGACAGACAGGAATAATTTCCAAGCTGGTTTTGTTATTGTTGAAAAGATAAGCTTCAATGTTTGTTATTATTAATATTCTTTTGTGCTGTCTTAAAGCAAGATTTGGCCATGTTTTATTACTATAACTTATTATACAAAGACCATCTCGGTGTCTGATTGACTTGAAGAAAACATATGACAGAGTAAAACTCAAAGATGTAATCCATCTTCTGTATAATAGAGAAGTTTCCCTAGATATTATAAAGACTATTGAAAACATAATATACTGAAACTAAAAAAAAAAAAAAACTAAAAAGGTCAGAAGAGATGAACAACTTACAGAACCTATAGACATAGATAGCGGACTAAGACAGGGGGATTCATTGAGCCCTATACTCTTCAATTTAATCGTGGATGAAATCATCAAAAGCGTCAAAAAATGAAGAGTGTACAGAATGAGAAACAAAGAAGTAAACTTACTCTCTTACGCAGACGACCCAATATTGACAGCCCGAGATGAAGATAGTCTGCAAATATTAGTCCACAGACTTAGCATAAGGACAAATGAATTCAATGTGATAAACTTCATCTCAGACAACTAAAACCATATTCATTAGGAACCACTCAGATGTAAAATAAAAATGGATGGAATCAGTATTGGACAAGTAATGTAAATAAAATAGCTTGTGCTTAGCTGCGGAGACCTGGACAAAAAACTGAGAAATATATCAGGTACTAAAAGCAAATAGACTGTCAGGATGCCTCGAAAACACCAGGTATATGGTGAAACCGACACATTAACACCGAAATGAATTCAAGAATTTATAAAGCGAATGTAAGATCAACAATGACATAATATGCATCAGAAACAAGACCCGATACAGCCACAATACAAAGACGACTGGAAAAACCAGAGATGTGAGTACTTAGAAGAATTACATGAAATACGCTGAGAGATCTAAAAGGGAGTGAAGATATTAGAAGAAAATGTAACGTACTGTGTATAAACGAATCGACATTTCTTCTTCTTCTTCTTTTGGTGCGTATTTCATTCGAATAATGGCGATAATTTTGGCTATAATTATTATATTAACTGATGGTTTAAATAGATTAGTTGTTATTATGGAGAACCATTTCTTTAGGTTCTTTAACCGTGATATTCGTCTTTTCCCACTACGTGTACTTTTCCTTGAAGGATTATTTTCAGTAATCTGTATTTAGTGCCGTTTCTCATTATGTGTCCGAGATATTCTAACTTTCTCCTTTTAATCGTATACATCACTTCTCTTTCTTTCCCCATTCTTCGTAGTACGGTCTCGTTGGTTATCTTGTCAGTCCATGATATCCTTAAATCGACACTAAATAGAAAAAAATAATGGAATACCCACGTAAGTATTATAGGGGAGACCCTTGTGGTCATAATAGCAAGAGATAAATCACTCATCGGTAGAAGAAGTATCGGTCGACCGAGCAAAATATGGAGTGATATTTCCATAGAGGTATCTATCCGCCGATGAACAAGCAGAATTGCTTATAAAGGGGAGAAAGAAGAGGAGGAACCTATAATACTGATATTCATTTGTTGTTACGTAAATGCTCGTTTTCAAGCTATGTTTTATTTTACGTTTTGTGTGATGTGACAAATCTTATACAATAAAATGTGACGTGCGTAAATAGAAAAACGTACGTTTTGTCAAATCGAAAAATGTATAGGATTTATCCTATCACACAAAACGTGCAATAAGACGTAGCGTGAAAACAGCAAAACGAAAAAAAAATCCGCTTATTGACAGAACATATGTTTTGTCGTACGTTTTGTATGACCCACAAAACGTACAAGAAAACGTAGCGTGAAAACGGGCCTTAAAGGCTCGTTTTCACGCTACGTCTTATTGTACGTGTTGTGTGATAGGACAAATCCTATACAATAAAATGTGACGTGCCTAAACAGCAAAACGTACGTTTGGTCGAATCGAAAAATGTATAGGATTTGTCCTATCACACAAAACGTGCAATAAGACGTAGCGTGAAAACAGCAAAACGTACGTCTTGTCGAATCGACAAAATTAAATCCGCTTATTGACAAAACATACGTTTTGTCGTACGTTTTGTATGACCCACAAAACGTACAAGAAAACGTAGCGTGATAACAGGCCTTTGCATGCATCATATTTAGATCCATATAGCGGTATATTCCCTAGAGATTCGATTCCTGACCCTTATTTGTGAATTCTCATTATATACTTTGTCTTTGGAACCAAAATATTGTTTAGTTTAATACATTTGTATAATTTTTTGTTAATACAACCAAATCAAAATGTATTTTAATAAGATGTATACTTTGTAAATACTTTTGCAGGACGTGCAGAATACCTATTCTAAATAAATAACCATTTAGCAGCCTACGCAATTTGCATTGTATTTTTATTACCTATAGTATAATATGATTGATTATTCATTTAACAGGTCTAATACCATTAACTACAGTTACATTTTCTATTGGTTTCATACTTACTTTCTGGTGTAACTTTGTCCTTTCTCGGACATCCAGAAAGACTAAGTATAGAAGGATGTTAATAAAATATTAAGGCGAAAATATGTTTTAGATGAAACTAAATCAATCAAGATGGCAAAGTACACAATATAAACAATAATAATATACTCAGATAATTTTTAATTGGATAGAAATATTCATTCAAAGGTCATGAAACTGAAATTGGAAGACGTTTATTAGAGAGCCATAAATCTTCGAGGGACACCGATAAGGAGAGTTTCTGCATGAAAGATGTTCCATATTTTGTATTTCTCAACAACCACTTTTAGGCCTGGAACCCGCGTACCAAAAAAAAGGTTGATTAATAGCAAGCTGAAAATTTGTTAGTAGCTTAACGGTGTCTAGTCGGACAAACTTTGATTTACGGGAACACTGAAACAGGGGAAGTTTTAATTGTGGAACAGTTTAAAAAATTGGAAGGTCAGATTACGAAAACGTCCCATATATTTTGTCGGACAGAACATCCAATTGATTTGTTACCCTTTCATTAAACTCTCATGCAAAAATCGGACTTCTATTACTAACCAACATTGGTTAATTGTCTTTTTGCATGAGAGTTTAATGAAATGGTAACAGATCAACTGGAAGTTCTGTCCGACAAAATACATGGAACGTTTTCGTAGTCTGACGTTCCAAATTAACCTGTTCCACATTAATTAAAAGTTCCCCTGTTCCAGTGTTCCCATACAGACAAAGTTTGTCCGACTAGACACGGTTAAGCTATTAACAAATTTTCAGCTTGCCTATAATCAACTTTTTTGGTACGCGGGATCCAGGTATATTTGGGTTGATTTTACTGGAACAACCGCTGTTCTTATCCTGTTCATAGATTTTCACGTAAGTCTAGAGATTGGAAAGTCCACTGAATCTGGGGAAGAGAAAAATACTCCGGCGGTTCATCCTGCACTGTTCCAAGAAAGTTTTTGCTGGATTTTAGTCGCTTTCGTGACGTTCGAGCTCTTTATACAGCATGTCGCTCATCTGAAATTTGTTTAATGTCCTGTAGATGCTATACTACATTTCTGTGTGTCGAGGGGTCTGCAAAACCCGCTGCTTAATGTAGATTTGACAGTGGCATCCCGTTACTGTACTGCATGTCTCATTTAGTGCAGTATTAGTTTGTTTAGTGTGGGCAGATCTTTATGCCCAAAAGGTGCACGCATATTGGGCAGTAGAAAAACACAGTGGCTGTACCATTAATCTTAAGATGCCAGTACATGCACCCCATTCGCTTCCCTCTATCTTCCTGAGTATGCTGTTTCTAATTGTTACGTTCTCTCCCGTCTTTATAAAATATTGTCTCTAGATGAAACTAGGTGAGAGACCAATCCAGAGTTACTCCAAGATATTGAGGTTGGTCTCTGTGTTATAATTTATTACCATTACACACAATAATTTGCACTTTTCGTTTAGCTTCCTTTAGCGCGATGGACGACACAGACTTGGGCTTTAGAAGAATTGGGCCTTAAGGAATTCTGCAGGTAGTACGCAGTCACTTTTTTTAAATGCAATTTCGAGTTTCTTTTTTTACTTATTGAAAAGTTTTTCCTTGAGCATACATTACGGGACAGTCAGCATAGAGGAAGTATTTGGTTTCAGTTGGCGTGAGTTGGTCGTGTATATTGAAAAGCATTGGTACTAAAACACTTCCCTGTGGGAGGCCATTCCTTTGAACTTCCCACCTAGTTACTTTGCCATCCAGCTTGACGAAAAAGGTATACGACCCTACCCAGATGGTGGCCAATAAGAATTTCGTACAATTTGTGGAGCAATGCCTTGTTTAATACTGGATCATAGGCTACTGTCAGATCTACGAAAGTAGCCCCTATTATATAAGTTTTTCTTCGACGCCCTCTTCAATGTGTTCTGTTAGTGTGAGAACTTGATGACCTGTGCAGGATTTGCCGAATCTGATTCCTCCTTGTAGGATGAAGTGCTTGTCGATATTTTTTGAAAGTGACACAAAAAGGAAAAAGGTCTGTGGCTACTGGGATTTTTTAGGTCCTTTCCTGGTTTTAACAAGGCTATTACTTTATGTTTTTTTAGGATTTTGTAATTTCGCAGGCTTTACATCACGTGTTATGTAGTTGCAGGATCCTTTTTGCTTCTTGGCCTAGATGTTATATTTGTTTACATCCACACATGCAGATTTGCTATTTTTTAATCTGTTTATACCGTCGTGGAGTTCTTTTAGTGTAAAAGGAGTTCCTAGGTGAGGTGTCCTAATTCGTTCTTCTTCTAGTTTTAGGGACTTACGTCGGTTCTCAGTTCTTCCATTCACCAGGAGTTGAGTTTTCTGAAACTTTGCAAGGTGGTTTATTTTCATTACGATCACCGCTAAGATTTTTAACAAGATCCCATGCTAGAGAATAGTCTCTAGCATGGAGACTCCACTGTTGGAGCCACTGCTTTAACTATTTATTGGCCAAAAGGGTCAGCTGCGTAGAGGGTTTCGTATGTTTTGCTTAGTTCTTTGGAATTGCTGGATATCCCGGGAACATATGGTTGTAGGTATCCCATGGGAAAAACTTTCCTAGAGACTTCTCTTCATCATTATTCTCCTAGAATCTTTAAAAAGTTTTTAGGAGGAAGTCTTAAAACCTCTTTCCACAAATTCTCCTTTCGCATTTTATTTGCATTAGGAATGCACCCAGAATGTCGCTTCTTCTTTTTGTCGTTTTTATTGTTAATAATAACTCCATTCTTGATAATTTTTTGTAACGCAAACCAAAATACAACTGATTTTGAAACGTTCATGTATATGTATAAACAAATCGAGAAATCTTTAAAAATCCCAAAGTCAAGTTTTAGACAAACAGACCAGGGTATTTAGCACTAAAAGCACCGGAATAAATTGATTTTTAAACAGTACCTAGAGACTTATAATTTTTTACATTGTGTTTAGGAAGATGTCAGGAGAAAAATGTGTGGAAATGCATAATTGTATTTTGCATAATTGGGTGCATAAATGCATCGAAAAGTGCATAAACCTATCAAAATAAGCATACTAAGGGTCAGATTTTATTACTCGGGTTTTTTGGGGTCGCTGAATACGACTACGTTATCAAAACCGACCTTCGGAGCACCTGGTGCCCAATGTCACCGCTAACACACGCCATTTTTTGTAATTTAGAGGGTTTCAGCACTAAAATGATGTAAACAGATTACACAAAGGGCTTTTGTGGTTGCTGAAAACGAATACACCATCAGAACCGACACTCGGAACACCTGGTGTCTAGGGTCACGTCACCTTCTGAAGTTTCGAAGGATTTCGGTATTACAATGATGTAACTAGATTACATGGATGATTTTGGGGTTACTGAATACGAATACGCCATCAGAACTGACCCCAGGAGTACCTGGTGCCCACGGTTACTGCTCAGGCACGTCATCTTTTGCAGTTTCGAAGGTTTTCGGTCTTGAATGAATGCAAATGGATTACTGGGTGGCTTTGGGGTCGCTAAATACGAATATACTATCAAAACTGACCCCAGGAACATCTGGTGCCCAAGGTCACTTCTAAGGCATGTTATCTTCTGGAGTTTGGAGAGTTTTGGGCAACAGGTACACCCGAGGTCGGTTCTGATGGCGTATTCTTGTTTCAGCGGCCCCAAAACTTCCGAGTAATTAGGTTGCACCAATTTAGTACCGGAAACCGTCGAAACTTTAGATAACATACCTTAACAGTGAACCTTGGCACCAGGTGCTTCGGTGGTCGGTTCTGATGGCGTATTCGTCTACAACAACCCCAAAAACCCCCAAGTAACAAAATTTGTCTTTTAATACACTTATTTTGACATGTTTAGGCACTTTAAAATACAACTATGCATTTCCACCCATTTTTATATACAATTCGTCCGCTATAACTTTTCCCATGCGTCACGATTAATTTTCAAACAAATTAAGTCAAAACATAAAGTGAAACGTACGTCGATGTGTGTAGTATGTAGTATACAGTATACAAAATGTATATATGCATCGACGTTCGTTTCACTTTATGTTTTGACTTAATTTGTTTGAAAATGAATTGTGATGCATGGGAAAAGTTATAGCGGACGAACAATAGCAGACTTTTTTCCTGACATCATTTTTAACTCAATGGAAACGTTGTAAGTCTTTAAGTGCTGTACTTAAAAATCGATTTATTTTGTGCTAAATGCCCTGGTCTAAAATAATTTTTAAAATCTCGTTAAAATAGAGCATTAGAGTCAAATAAATGAAGACGTAAACATAAAAAAAATAAATCAGATAAAGTACATAATGAATTATAACAATTTCAATGATAAAAAGAAGTAATACATAGTTTTATTAGGGTTGTAATTATCTAAAAAGAACCTAAATTTATTTAGCGAGAATACTGTATATTTTAGACATCTTGATTGTTTTAAAAATTATGATTTTTTTTATTTCATGATTTTTCAACTTACCTTCTGTGGTGTGAATAAAGTCCCGTGACGTGTCCTTGACCCGTACAACCCGGGGTGGGGCATTTGCTTCCCTCTGAAACAAGTGAGAAAATCGTTAAAAAGTTTCGAACGTTACCGAAAACTTTTGGAAAATCGTTTAGTTCATGACTGAATGAGACAAATAGAGATAGAGAAACAGTTTGGTTTCGAATTAGAACGAGACGGAAAGTCTTTTTCCAGGGATAAATCTTTACGAGGGGATTTCGAAATATTTGTCGGATTGGATACTTTGGATGGAAGGTATTCGCATTTTATTTTATCGATAGGGGCTTTGGAATTTTAAATGTTGTAAGTTTTATTGCGATTGACTCAAAGCATACATTGAAATTGTTAGCATGGTTTAACTTATAAATCCTACCATAAAGCTTTTGAATATATCCGAAAAGTTCATTTGCAAATGGACTTAAAATGGAAAATAAATTACTACCTTTATCACGGTCAAAAGAGGGATACAAAATATGTTTTAAACAATCTAAAACATAAATCAAAAGCTTTAAAGTGCGAGACAACGGATTATTTGATTTTTGTTGGAGCTTTAGTCAATTATTTAAATGTCAGCCAAAAAAATAACATTGATTTATTACGTCCATGTTAGGAAGTGAAAACAGAAATGTCGATCAAGTTAAAGAAGTTGGTGGTAACTAAAATGTGGAGAGGCAAAAAGCAAAAATAGTGAGCAAAAAAATAGCAGCTGACGTATAATACGTGTTGTTCTGAAACTATTTCCTTGTGGCATTTTTATGATTCACGAGGAAAAATTTCCTGTAGTTGGCTGTATACCATTACAAAAACATAAAATCCTTTATAAAAGGTATATTTGTTAAAATCCCTATACAGGGCTACATCAAAGACAGAACTAGTTTTCGACCACCAAACCACCAAAGTAACCACTTTGGTGGTTAGCATGTAGATTCTAAGATTGCACTGATGATGATCGGTCAACTGATCGAAAACTAGTTCTGTCTTTGATGTAGCCCTGTATAGGGATTTTAACAAATATACCTTTTATAAAGGATTTTATGATTTTTATGATTAACTATTTAGATGGGAAATAAGCCACAATTATTTTAATGCGTGTTCAGGTAAAAATTTTGATATAGACTAAAGGATGTAGTCAAAAGAATTCTATCCGCTAAAACCTATCAAATGACATCTCGCACGCCACGATTTGTTCCACATATGAAAAATAAGAAGATCGCCTATGATGCCATCGGTTTCGATCCTGAGTAAATGGTTCTTAACTCTGCTATCTCGTCCAGTAATACAGATCTAATGCTTGCCAACTTGATGACAGTGACTTCAGAATTGGACTTTCACCGTCTGGTAGGATCTGCTAGAAATGGGTGATGATACCGCTGTTCACGTTCGAAATGCTTTCAGTACCTCGAAAGATAAAGAAAGCTTTACGAGAGAGAATACGTTCATGTTACGTGATCTGTGGATAAAGGAAAAAAGGACGATAAAACATTCGCATGTGTAGGATGAGTGTCCTTCCAAAGAAGTGCGTAAGACATTCGCAGGATTCAAAACCGAACAAAGGGTCCTTTATCCTATTGTGCAACTAATTGTGTTCTACGCGTCACAACTTTGTGTACGTCAATTCGAACTCGAAAGGCACCTAAAGGCACCTCACTACGGCAGATAGGAAGAACCTGTTTAGGGTGGCTATGCATAAGAAGTATTACAGGCAACCTACACCTACACACCTTCATGTTAAAGAATAAAATTTTGCAAAATCCAGATTCTATGATACTTTTTAAATCAAGGATTATTCGAGAAGCCAGTGAAATTAGCTACTTATACTGAGACCCTCTCATAAAATAGATGTTACCATTCAGTTACCTTCCTCATAGTCACACCCTCTAAATCATCATATGTCACCGTCTGTTTCTTTCAACAGCCCAGTTCCTGTCCTCTTCTTCTTAAAGTGTCCTCTCCTCAGTGAAGGTTGGCTACTACAACTGCAAATTATTCTCTGTCTTCAGCTGTTCCCAAATTCCGTTCCTTCCTATTTTGCCACAGGTCATCCCTGAGGTCTCGCGCGCTCATCGCTTTCCGGATGCCGGTGGTCCAATTAACTTTCGGTCTCCCTCGCTTCCGATGTTCAGGAGGTTGCCATTCCAGACATTGTTTTGGAAGTCTCTCGTCATTCATTCTGTTTACGTGTCCATACCAGATCAGTTGTCTTCTCTCTATATCTTTCATTATTGTTCCTTCTATTCCCATTCGATTTTTAATGTCTTCATTTCTGATATATTCTCTTCTGGATATACGTAATGACCTTTTGATTGCATCCATTTCCACTACTTCAATTTTGTTTTTGTTTTTTTCTGTAAGCCTCCAAGTTTCAGCATCATATAATAAACTACTCTTAATCATAGTTTCGTAGATATTAAATTTTCTCTTATTCGATATTTGAGTACTCCAAAGAATATTATTGAGACATCGGATTGCTCTTTTTGCTTGTATAATTCTGGAAGTAATTTCTTTGTCATCAGTTCCAGTTTTATCAAATGTTACTCCTAGATATTTATAATCTTGGCAGGCTTTAATTTTTTGATTTTTTTCCATAGTAAGATGAATATCGTTCTCTTCTGAACCAACACATAATTACTTTGTTTTATTTATATTGACGTCCAATCCCCATCTTCAATATTCCTCGACCAACTTATCAGCAATTCAAAATTTAGCCTTGTCTATTGTCGGATGTTTTTGAGCCACGATAGTCTTTTCCTTCCTAGTCCTCTCTTTCCTTCGATATTTACTTTCGCTACAAGTTGAGCATATTGGTACTTATTATTTCTCAGTATGTGGCCTAGGTATGATGTTTTTCTAACTTTCAATGTGTTGAAGATTTCTCTGTCCTTGCCTTTTCTATGGAGCACTTCTTCGTTTGAGGTATGCGATGTCCATGAAATTTGGAGGATTCTCCAGTAGATCCACATTTCAAAAGCCTCCAATTTATTTGCGGTTGATGTTTTAAGGGTCTATGTCTCAACTGCTTAGAAAAGAGTCGACCAGACGTATAGGGCAGTCAATGAGGGTATTTGGCTCCGATTCCATCCTACTACATCGATTTACTTGATATTTTTACATAGTAGGTAGGTAAGAAGAGTTTGTTTTTTTACTGCATGCTCAAATCGGTGTAATCAACTTGAAATAATAGAGAAACGGCCGATTTTAGGTGTATAGTGATAGTTACAACTTTAATAGTGCTTGAAAATACCTTTAAAATGAGCAATACTAAATGGCAATCACATTCAAACTAAGCGAGATATTTTGCAAAAAATTGATGACTAATGTATTTTAAGAAAAAATGAGAAGTAGCGTTAACCCCTCATCCATCAGAATTTAAATAAATCGCTTTCCTTCTACAATACTTTTTATTATAGTGTTATTTCTATGTTCAAAAAGTTAGACTGAATTAAAATGAATGATTTAAAAAAAAAATAAAATCAAATTATAAAGCAAATTTTTAAATTTTTTGTAAAATTTTTCGAAAGTAGAGCTATCAATCCGCCAATGAAGCAGCAAAATTGCTCAAAAAGACAAAGAATAAAAATAAGAAGAAAATCATCTAGATACATACGATATAGTGAAAACTGCAAAATAGGCTGTGACATCACTAACTAGTAAGAAGAGTTTGTTTTTTGCTGCATGCTCAAATCGGTGTATTCAACTTGAAATAACAGAGAAACGGTCGATTTTAGGTGTATAATGATACTTACAACTTTAATAGTACTTGTAATTACCTTGAAAATGAGCAATACCAAATGGCAATCACATTCAAACTAAGCGAGATATTCTGCAAAAAATTGATGACTAATTTATTTTAAGAAGAAATGAGAAGTATCCTTAACCACTCATAAATCAGAATTTAAATAAATCGCTTTCCTTCTACAATACTTTTTATTATAGTGTTATTTCTATATTCAAAAAGTTAGACTGGATTAAAATGAATGGTTTTTGAAAAAAAAAAGATCAAATTATAAAGCGCATTTTTAAATTTCTTTAAAAATTTTCCTTTTCCTCCATTTAACTTTTTCAGATAAAAATTTCCTTTTTATTTTTCATTACTGTATCTCTTATCATTTTCAAGTTACATGGAGAAAAAGAAGATTTTTAAGAAAATTTAAAAATGCGCTCATGATCTTTCTTTTTTCAAAAACCATTAATTATAAACCGGTCCAACTTTTTGAACATAGAAATAGCACTCTAATAAAAGGTATTGTGGAAGGGAAACGATGGATTTACATTTTGGTGGATGGGGGTTAAAACTACTTCTCATTTTTTCTTAAAATACATTAGTTATCAATTTTGTTTGCAGCATATCTCGCTTAGTTTTAATGTAATGGATCTTTAATATAGCTCACTTTAAAGGTCTTTTCAAGCAATACAAAAGGTATTAGTAGCATTATATACCTAAAATCGACCGTTTATCTGTTATTTCAAGTTGAATACACCAATTTGAGAATGTACCAAAAAACAAACTATTTTCACCTACCATATCTATTTTTCTATTATAACTAGAAGACTTATGAAAGCAAGTATCTCTTTATTTTTTATTCTTCTTCTTCATGTGCTGTGCTCGATTATCGAACGTTGGCTATCAAATTGGCTATAGCAATTTTGTTAACGGCAGCTCGGAAAAGGGATGCAGAGGATCGGTTATACCATTCTCTCAGGTTTTTAAGCCATGACGTTCTTCTTCGACCTGGCCCTCTTCTTCCGTCTACTTTGCCTTGTATTATTAAATGGAGTATATTATATCTCTCTGGGTGTCGCATAACATGGCCAAAATATTCAGGTTTTCGATTTTTAACTGTTCTGACGACTTCCGTGACTTTTCCCATCCGGTGCAAAACAACTTCGTTACGAACTCTATCCACCCAACTTATTCGTAGGATTCTTCGGTATACCCAAATTTCAAAGGCTTTCAAATACTCAAATTTTAGTTAGATAAATAGTTTTTAAGGTATTCGCAAAAAAACCGTTCGGAAAGGTATTATGTTTCAATGAAAATGGCCAATTTTAATGCACGAATATCTCAAAAAGTATTGAGTTTTCAAAAAAAATTATAGAACAATTTTTGCTTAGAATTAGGTTCTCTAGCGAATTCCGTGGTCATTTTAATCAAAAAATATTTTCCACTCCTAAGAAGGGGTGGGAACCACCCCCAAGATAAAAGCACACATCGGAATAGGGTAGACTTTGAATTAGGAGATAAGTAGAGGCTAGGCCCAAAATTTAACTAGGCCAGCTACCACTGGCGTAGTAGCATTTTGATAAACGTAGTCGAATTTCGAGTTTTATTCGAGAATCACACACCAATTTTTAAATTTTTTCCAAAGAGTTCCTATCTGAGACTCTGAAAATCCTGATTAAGACTTTATAGAGAGTTGAAGTTAAATATTAATTTTTCGACTAAGTACTAATATTTTTTAGAGTAGTTAATTTTAAGAAGATTAGTATACTATTACTACATGTAGGTTTATAACTTTCTCTATTGTTTCCTACTTCCAATCGGGGCTTCGGCCGGTTGTTTTATAGGCCCTCTTCTGTATTTATTTCTCTAAGCTCTTTGACTATTCTTTCGCTCCAACTATTTCTCGGCCTATCTTTTTTCCCTTTCCTTCTGGTTGCCATATTAGTATTTCCTTTGGTATTTGTTGTTCATCCATTCTTTGTATATGTCTGAACCAGATAAGTTGTTTTGTTGATAAGTCATCTGTAATTGGTCGTTTGCCTCCCATTATTTCTCTAATGCGTTCATTGGCAATCCTTTCTCTTCTAGATATTCCTGCTGCTCTTCTCCGAAATTAGAACAGAAATCTTCTCCAAGAAGATTAGCATGAAAATGATTAAGAATACTATATTTGAAATGACTGCAGAAAAGGATAAAAATTGATTTATGTAGTACAAAGTCATCAAGATTTATAAAGCCAGTGTAAGACCAATAATAACATAATATGCATTAAGATACAATACAGCCACAACACAAAGACTACTGGAAACAGCAGACAAAAGAGTACTAAAAAAGTTGCAGGAAATACGCTGAGAGAAAGAGTGAATACATCAAGAGTAAAGAAAATATAACGTAAAGAGTATAATCGAATGAACAGTAAATAGAAAAAAGAATGAAATAATCACATAAGCACAATGAAAGGACACCTGTGGTCAAAGTGGAAAAAGTAAATCACATTATGGTTGAAGAAATATCAGTCGATCGCGATAAAAATGAAGTTGCAACCGAAAGTAGAGCTATCAATCCGCCAACGAAGAAGCAGAATTGCTTATAAAGACCAAGAATAAAAAGAAGAAGAAGATCATCCAGATACATACAATATAGTGAAAACTGCAACTTAGGCTGTGACATCATAATGTTATAACTTTATGTATAATACGGTGTATATTACACTAACTATGTGTAATGTGTATACATATATGACTGAAATAGTGGAAACTGAATTACAAGACATAAGAGTACTAAAAAGAGTTACGGGAAATACGCTGAGAGAAAGAGTGAATACATCAAGAGTAAAGAAAATATAACGTAAAGAGTATAATCGAATGAATCGAATCGCATTAGTACCTAATTTTAAACAGTCGAATGCTTATAAAAATTAGACTGAGAAACAAAACACAATAGCTGGCCTAAGATTTCTGTATAGATGTGTTTGAATGGGGAAATTATTGCAATACACTCGCCATGACTGAAGTCAAAAGTAATAAAACTATTCTTACCTTTATCCAACAATAAAATATAACATTACTTAAATATATGTATAGTGAAAGACACTGGAAATTTTGACTGGAAATTTTAGATTTCTAATTTGGTAGAAACTTCATTTGAACACTAATAACAACTAAACAGTAAATACAATTAACGCAATTAGATATAACAATAGAACTGATAAAAACAAAATGTTGGTATTATTAACAATATTGTTGTTACCACGACAACCTTCCTGCAGCTGACTAAGCATTGTCGAAATGTGGTGGTCTATTCAGAATATATCTTAATTAGTTTTCTATTAAAAATGTGCTTATTGATTGGTAGATAGGTAATTTATTCAAGTAAACTAGACGAGGTAGTAATGATACGGTATCCGCCAAAATAAATAGTACCGAAATTAAGAGGGCTGTGAAATTGCTCTCGCAAATTGCATTTATCATATTTGGTATACTTCTCACTAGTTATCATTTCGTTACGGTTAAAATCTTTATCATTATGGTTCTTTCTACCGTTTCTACCGAAGAAAAAATTTTTTTAGTATAACATTATTTCCGCTCATACGGAGCTAGACAGAATAATGGCACATGTTCAAAACAAGTGTCACAAAGGTATCAACAACATTTTAACAAGGCGTCCTCTAGTAAAGCTGTAATTCTAGCGGTTGTTGACAAATTTCGTCGCAACGTGTGTTGAGCTTAGTGTATGAAGATCAGGATTTTTTAAGAAACGTATGGTTTTTTGACGAGAGTCACATTAACCTCAACGGTTACATCCACAGACAAACAAATCGATTCCTTGGGTTTGAACGTCCTCATGCCATTGAAGAAAAGCCTCTTCACAGTGCTTGAGTAACCATTTGGGTTGCTGTGTATGGTCATGGGATAATTGGTCCTTTTTACTGAAAACGAGAATGAGCAGCCAGTTACTGGCAATTAAGAGAGCGGTACAGACATAATATTGTGACACATTTTGTCAGAGGTTTAAAGATCTTTTGTCGTGCCCGTAATTTAAGAATCCGTAAGGAATGGTTTCAACAGTATGGTGCAACAAGCCATACAGCCGAACGCTCCATAAATTTGCTCCGTGAATATTTTGGTAACAGAACAATTTCTCGTTGCATAGATTTCGGGTATCCACCTCATTCACCGGATTTAATACCACCTGATGCTTACATATGGGGCATGATGAAGAATTCCATATTTCGCTCGGAAAATCCACCAGAAAGTGTTGGAGAACTACGGCAACGAATAATAACTTGTTTTCAACATTTGCAGCAACCACTTTTCTTAAATATGTTTAATGATCCTCAGAAACGTTATAAAGCTTATTTGCAACGCCGTGGTGCATATTTTGAATATATGTATTATAACAATTAATTCATAAATATATTTTTTTATATACGGTACCGTTTGTTCTGGCGGATACTGTGTATATGTTTCATAAAACAAGATGCATATAAAAGCTAAATAATTTAAGAGAAGTTGATATTTATCTTCCCGCATAGCATGTCCACAATATTGTAAGTTTCGAGTTTTGATGGCAAATAGTAAATATTTTTCCTCATTCTTCTGAACACCTCTGCATTTGTTGTTTTATCAGTCCAGTGTGTTTTCAATATTCTTCTATAAATTCATACCTTAAATGCTTCTACATATTTTGTTGAAGCATAACATATTCGGCTCACATCTCCACACCATATGGAACGATAGAATGAATGTACATTTTACTAGTATTTTTAGTTCTAAGCTCCAGTCTCGATTGGTTAGTATTCTTCTCGTATTCATAAAGGCACTTCTCGTTTTCTCAATTCTTATTGTGATTTTCTTCATATAATCGCTCGTTTCATTCACACTACTTGTTTAGTTGCCAAGAAATGGTTGTTAATAAATTGTAAAAATTGCTAATGTCTCACTTTATCGAATATCTTTTTATATCAATAAATCATACCTATAAGGTGAATAAAACTGTTACCCAAAGTACACATCGGCTAGTCATGGAGGACTCACACCAAACAATACCACAAATGCAGCTATCTTGATAAATATTCATTCTTAAGTTTTCTTCTATATAAATACTACCTGCCTGATGTCAAAGTGCAAAAAGAAGTAGTCAAATAAGACATATGAAATACTTAAAATGTAATCTGACAGATGATCGCAGTAACTTTTTTTTACCAAAAATAGTAAATTTAATAATACACATGAATATATCACAGAAACTTAGAAAATAAAACTAGAAAAGATCCACGGTTCAAAGGCTATAACACAATTAGACTGCCAACAATGACATACAAAAAGTGGTCTGGACGACCAACAAATGCCAAGTAAGCTGCATACATACACAAGATGTGAAATTTATAAGATGAATCATGAGCTCTTCTAGACTCACTAAGACAGCAAATTATGAAATAAGAACTGAGCTAAACATATATATATATATATATATATATATATATATATATATATATATATATATATATATATATATATATATATATATATATATATATATATATATATATATATATATAGTGACTGTACACCCCGATATGGGGCTAAGTCGCGTAAGCTTTCTAGATCCTATTTCTTAGGGAGGATCAGTCCCTTTTGCTTATGTTATCTTCTTAACGATTTCTCTCCATTTTTTCCTATCTCTAGTTTTTCCCCGCCATTCTCTGACTCCTGCGTTTTTTAAGTCTTCTTCAACTTCTTGCAACCACTTTGATCTTGGTCTTCCTCTTTTCTTTCTTCCTCCTGGATTCCATTCTATCATAGCATATGTCACTGCTTCATCTCCTGCCCGCCAGATGTGACCTAACCATCTAACTCTGCATTGCTTTATTTTGGTCACGATATCTTCTTTTAGTACTTTCTTAATCTCTGCATTTGTTCGGCTTCGATATTCATTTTGCTCTGTTCTGATTGGTCCCAGTATGGTTCTCATGATCTTTCTCTCCACTATTCTTAAGTTTTCTTCATCTTTTTTAGTCATCGTCATTGTTTCTGCTGCGTATAATAATATTGGTCTAATTATGGTGTTATACATTCTCATCTTGGTTTTAATAGACAGTATTTTGCTTTTAAGTAGTGTTTTATTTGCAACATAAGCTTTATTCGCTGCCAATATTTTTTCTTTTATTTCTGGTATTCTTTCACCCGTTTTGCTTATTGTCACTCCTAGGTATTTGAAATGTTCTACATCTTCAAACTCTGAATTTCCTATTTTGGTTTTTCCTTTTATTGCTGGTTTCCCTAGTCTTAATATTTTCGTCTTTTCTTCATTTAATGTGAGTCCCATTGTCTCCCCTTTCTCTTTTATTTCTTCTAGCATTTCTTTCATTATGTTTCTATTTTTTGCAATAATAACAATGTCGTCTGCATATGCAATTATTTGTCCACCTCTTGTTCTTAGGTTTCCTTTGTTTATATTTCGTAGTACATATTCTAAAGCTAGATTAAACAGTGTCGTGGATAAGGCATCCCCTTGTTTCACTCCTTTATTCATAATGAATTCATCTGTCTCGCCTCTTTGCGTCTTTATGCTAATTTTGGTAGTTCTCATTGTCATATTTATTAATTTTCTGAGTTTATGTGGGATTTTTAATTTTTCCAGGGCAATCATTAGTTGTTTTCTCTTAATCGAATCAAATGCCTGTTTGAAATCGATGAATAGCATTTCTAATTGCAGTTTGTATTCATTTGCTTTTTCCATTATTTGTTTTATTGTGTGTATAGCATCTATTGTTGATCTTCCTTCTGTGAATCCACATTGGTACTGTCCCACTCTCTTCTTCGTGATCTTTGACAATCTTTTTCTTATTATCGAAGTCAATATTTTATATGTTGTGCTTAGTAGTGTTATTCCTCTATAATTTTCACAAATTTGTTGGTCTCCCTTTTTATGTATTGTTATTACCTGCCCTATCTCCCAGTCCTCTGGCATCTTCTCTTCCTTCCATATATTTTTCAATAGTGATAGTATTTTTTCCTTCAGTTCCTTTCCTCCATATTTTATAAGTTCCATGTTAATTTCGTCTTTTCCTGGAGCTTTTCCATTTTTGCTCTTCTGTATTACTTCCTCGAGTTCATCTATTGTTGGCTCTTTTGAGACTGCAATGTGTATTTCGTCTGCTTCTTCGTCCACCGTTTCCTCTTCTTCGTACATTTCTTCTCCAGTGTATTCCTCCGTCAAGAGTTCTCTGTAGTGATCTGCCCATACCTGCCTATATTCATTGTCTTCTACAATGACTATTCCCTCTTTATTTTTTATTCCGTTTGTTTTACCTTTGTATTTTTTGGTTTGTTCTTTAATATTTTTATAGAAATGTTTCGTGTTTCTATTTGTCCTTTCCTGTTCTATTTCTTGCATCTTTTCATCTGCCCATCTTCTTTTATTTTGTCTTATAATTTTCTTAGCGTCCTTTCTTAATTTTTCATAACTTTCTCTGTCTTCCTCTTTATCCGTTCTCAGCCATTTAATTCTTGCTTGCACCTTTTGTGCTGTTAGTTCTTTACATTCGTTGTTATACCATTCGTTTTTTGTTTTCTTCTGGTGTTTGCCTACCTGCTTTTTTGCAGCTTCTTCTATTGACTTTTTGATCATGTCCCATTCTGATTTGATGTCCTCTGCTTTATATTTCTCTCTTATTTGCACTGTTACTTCTTCTTCATATTTTTTTCTAATATCTGCATTCTGCAATTTATTGACATTCCATTTTTTCTGTTGATTTTTCTGTTTAGTTTGGATTTTAACTTTTTGTCTTATGGTGGCTGCGACCATATAGTGGTCTGAATCCGCACACGCACCTCTGAAAGTTCTCACGTCCTTCATTGAAGATTGTTTTCTTTTGTTTATTAGTATGTGATCAATTTGGCTATACGTTTTCTGATCAGGTGACCTCCATGTTACTTTATGCATTTTAGGGTGTTCAAATTTTGTTGAGCTTATTATCATGTTTGTTCTTGTTGCTAGGTTAGCTAAATATATAGAATCTAAAAGAAGGGATAAGTAAATACCAAAATAGTGGAATTGACACATTCAAAGAATACACTAAACAAGGTGGATATTGGGTAACACTAGAAAGGCTAGGGTCGAAAACCAATTCATTGACAAAGAGCAGGGTGACTATAGTTTCGAAAAAACTTCAAGAACAGGCAATGGTTTGGTTACGTCTAACGTAGAAAGAGAAATATGTGGGTCGAAGTTGATGGATAGAGAGGAAAAGAAAAACTGATGAGAAGATGGAAGGACCGTGTGGTAAAGAATTTGAGAGAGAAAGGTTTAGGTGAAAAAGACACGATTGTAAGTAGCGAAGAAGAGTAAGAAACAGCTACTCCTGAAAAGGGAAAAGCTGAAGAAGTACAAGATGAAGTTGCTTATGTTGATAAAATATATTAAATCATTTTGTTGCTCCTTTACTAACTTTCCATTAAAAAAAACTGGAAGTCATTTTAAAGTCTGCGATAGAATATACCATTTCCAACAATCTTAAAATCACTGATTTAATATCGCTGTTAAACGCTACCAACAAATGTTGAAATTACTAAACTATTTGCAAATTTTTCACAGTGTAGTTTTTGACGTCACGAAAAAAATTGTTATCAACATTAGCAAAACATAAGAGTAACGTTTAGTTTTGAAGAGTAACTATTCTCTATTTAAGACTAAAGTTTTGCGGTAGTGTGGAAAGCAAGGGATTGACAAATGACAGATGTCTATAACGTTATAAGATGACCCATTCGGAACAAAAATCGAGCTGGTTCAGGATTTTCACAAATTACAACGAACGTTGCCAATTATCAGGGTGGAATCTTCTGAGCAATCAATCCTGTATACAGGGTGATTGATTAGTAGGGTAAAGCTCAATAGCTCCGCTATAGTAATAGATAGCAATAAAAGTTAATAACAAAAATTTTAGCCACCTTTGAGCTTCACATTACAAAATTAGTAAGAATGTTACAGGGTGTTCGATAACACAGTGGCAGGCCAAACTTATGTTTTTTTTTAAATGGAAGACCCTATATTTTATTTTATATTCAAAATCCTGTTAACTTCTCCATCACAAAAATATAAAGGTTTGTAATGTTATACAGGGTATTTACAAAGTTATAACCAATTTTGTATGAAAATCGTAACAAGTTCAACTCCCGGTATAAATAAAAATAAGCACAACAACAACGGTTTATTAATGCCATATTTTTTTGTTTATTCTCAAAATTTTTAAGAATTATTGATATTGCTAATTTTCTTTATATCAAATACAGGGTGAGTCAAAACGCAAGTACATTATTTTCTCAGTAATGTTAAATGGAACACCCTGTATTTTATATCATTATTGAAAAGTAACATTACCGTACTTTAATTTTTATATAATATTCCCTATGCCCAAATTTATTAGTTTTCGAGATATTTTCATTTTTCAGAGCAAATTATTTTAGGTGTTTAAATTTATCTAAATTTTAATTAAGCCATGACTGAATTGACAATTGAAGATTACCGATTATCAATCCAGTAATCAGTGTAATACTGTAGCAAATAAAGAAATAAAAATAATTTATTAGTAATACATTTTACAAACAAAAACACAACCACGACATGCAACATTTTTGAAACCATTTAAAACTATCTGTTTATGTAAATGCAACAAATAAACAAAGAAAATTAGTAATAAATTTTACAAAAAAACACAAACACAAAATACAATATTTTGTGAAGACAATTAAACACTACTTTTGTATGTAAATATAATAATGTAACAAATAAAGAACGAAACATAATTTATCAGTAATACATTTTGCAAAAAACGTGTTTGAAAAAAATTAGAAGCTACTTTTAATAAAATATTTTTAATATTTAATTACATAAGGTGTTCAAAATTATCTCCTAGCACATTTATGTACGCCTAAAAACGATCATTGGATGAGCTACTTACTCTACGGAGCATTTGTAAATTAACACATCGAAATACATTTTGTATTCTATTTTTTATCTCATCCCTTGTTGTTGGAGGTATTTTATAAACTTCATTATTAACGTAACCCCAAAAAAATCAGTCCAGTTTATTAAATTCTGGTGATTCCGGCCACGCTACTGGTCCATTGAAAAATGAAAATATCTCGAAAACTAATAAATTTAGACATAGGGAAGGTTATCTAAAAATTAAAGTACGGTAATGGTACTTTGCAATGGTGATATAAAATACAGGGTGTTCCATTTAAAATTATTGAGAAAATATTGTACTTGCGTTTTGACTCACCCTGTATTTGATATAAAGAAAATTAGCAATATCGGCCATTCTCAAAAATTTTGACAATACGTTAAAAAATATGGCATTAATGAACCATTGTTGTTATGCTAATTTTTATTTATACAGGGAGTTGAACTTGTTACGATTTTCATATAAAATTGGTTATAACTTTGTAAATACCCTATATAACATAACAAACCTTTATATTTTTGTAATGGAGAAGTTAACAGGATTTCGAATTTAAAATAAAATATAGGGTGTTCCATTTAAAAAAACAAAACTTTGGTCTGCCACTGTGTTATCGAACACCCTGTAACATTCTAACTAATTTTCTAATGTGAAGCTCAAAATTGGCTAAAATTTTTGGTTTTAACTTTTATTGCTATCTATTACTATAGCGGAGCTATTGAGCTTTACCCTACTAATCAATCACCCTGTATATTAAACTTAGAGTAAAGACTGGAACATTTAAGTTTAAAATAATTTTGGTTTTCTTACTAAGACTACTAGTTATTAGGTAACCCTCGTATTTAAGATAAGTCTTGAGTTGGTTAAGGTTTTAAATCGTCATAAAACTTACGACCATACGAAACGGTTAGTATCTTTCGGTTTAAACAAGTAAATAAGAAATACTTAGGAAATATATAAGTATAATAAATATAATAATAAATAAATAACAAGAAATAAAAGACGAAATCAAATGATCCGTTTGGAATGATAGTATTTTAACCATATACTTATACAAATTAAAAATGAATAGTATAAATCAAAACAATATTTTATTTAATTAACATTTGGTTTCTATTCAAAAGTTCTTTATACTCGTATCTACAATATGCGAATAAGTAGATGTAAAACATGTTGTAAATGTAATAACGGAAAATGTTTGTTATACCGAAAAGCTTTGCTGAAAGTTTAATATAGCAAATATTCTAAACTTATGTAATGTTATTTGAAAGCTTTCATCAATATTCGCAAAGCGTCAGTAATAGAAAGTAGATGCAAAAAATAAACCAACAAAATATCAAATCTCCTGTTATATATTATACACGTCCTTATATTCCGCAGCTTCATTAGTAATCGTCGAACCGGGCATATACATACGACACATCACAAAAAGAACCTCTCATCGTGTTTTTTTATGTTTTCTCTTCATCTCTACCCACAACTTCCAAACTTTCCAAAAAGAGTTTTGCGCAACTCCAAACTCCGCCCAGATGGTCGATTAGCCTATCGGTATCGTCGGGTGGAGACTCACAAGAAAAATCTTTTTTTGGAAAAAAGTAACCGCATCGGAGAGTGGCAGGCTGGGTCGGTCACAGCACCTGCGTCGATGCGCTTCCCTGAGAATCGACGCCGACGCTTTCTCTTGGTCAGGAGGCGCCGCGAGGAGGATATTTTTTCTTTTTGGGAGTTCTTTGGGATTACTCCCACTTTGGAGGAGAATTGGGGCCAAGGAGGAGCGAATCGGGAGGAGGTGTTGGAAAAAATACCACCGAGGATGTAAATAGAGCTGGCAGCGCAAGTTTTTTGCTGGGAGCTGGAACGGTAACGGGTTTATTTTGTATCAAAGATAACTAGAAAAAAGCTAACGATTCGTTCAAAATACATAAGTATCATTAAACACACAAAGTTAATCTAATAAACCTCAAATAGTAATACAAATATAATTATACTGTACTTACTAAAACTATGGTACTATTAAAGATAGGTAATTAATTTAATGTCTTTCTATATATTAATGTAATTTCTATTTATCTTAGTTTTATATTAGATTTTAATATTATGCTGCTGATTATGTAGCATTAATAAACAATTAATTACCCTTGCTTTGCTGGTTTTCTAGATTTTCTTATTTTTGTTAGTCACTTTTTTTATACATTTTATAAACATGTTCTCTTTATTAATTTCTTCTTTGTTTTATATTTTTCACGTACTATTATTTTATTTTGATTAAACTTTATGTATGCTTATTTAATTCATAGAGATTCTGACCAACAGAAACCTACAACAATAAAATTACAGTGGTTATTTTTTAATGATTTTAACTTCCAAACATGTAGTAAGAGTTTTCATGACGTGTTTAATTTTGTCCTATCAAATTATTATTATAGCAGGAATATTTTACATAGGTTATTATTATGCTGGGAATATTTTTTAGGTAGATTGTTTTTGTTTAATTACAAGTTTCCTAGTTTTGATAACTGTCACATTTAAGAAAATGAACCATAATAAACTTTAGTTCTGCATCTAATGTTAAATAACGGCAATTTTAAGCGCTCGAGTGTACTTCGGTAAGATTATTTCATGAATTAAACTGTATTTATAAATAATTTTAACTAATATTTTATTGATATCTTTGTCTGCATATTTGCTAAACTGTGCTGTTCACTTTAACAAGTTGAAAAATGTGTGTCACATTAACTGGAATAAATGTCACTGAACTTTTAATCAAATACTTGCATTTTGTATATGTATAAGTAGTAAAAAATAACCTGTTGAATATCACATGATAGTAAGAATACATAAGAAAATATTGCTCCAATTTTTTTTCTCAAACTTGTTTCCTTTCGGCAATAGTCACAGGAGGCCTTCGGGCTCTCGTGTATATTGCCAGGCATCAAGTTTTCGAAAAATTGTCGCATCATTGTCAATTTATTCTCACTATCTTGTGATAATAATGTTGGTAATTTTTTTAGATAATTTCCAATCGTCATATATTACGTCAGGTGCCCTTCGTTGCTACGGAAAAATGAACATTCAGTGACATTAATCACAATTAATGTTTTACAACTGGTCAAAGAGAACACCAAGAACAGGTTTAGCAAATATTCAGGCGAAGATATCAATAAAATATTACTTAAAATGATTTAAGAAGTTTTATTCATGAAATAATCTTACCGAATTACTCTCGAGCCCAAATTATCGATTTGTTTTGCACTCCCCTTCGGGTCGTGAAACTAAAACTGTCAAAGTGTCACTACTACTGATAATTTATTTTTACATTTAGATTTATAGATAAACCGATAAACAGTAACACAGTTCACGGTAAAAATATTTATGATTACTAAATATTCATCACATTATACTACATAAATCAAAAATGTTTAAAAGAAACACCACTATTATTCCAATTTTTTCAATAAAAACTTTTTTGTTAACACATACCATTCGATTAGACAACTTGTTCTCTACAAATCAAGGTATGCCATGAAAATAAATCTGTCAATTGCACTATTTTACTAATGCCCAACGGACAGCGTCTCAAATTCGTATGATTACGTGGGTAGTCCGATAAGTACTTAGCCTTTCCGTCCGATGGCGTCACTATCGCAAGAGAAATCTACTATCGTATAATAAATACGTTCTTATAGATGGCCTATGTCAAAATCTCAGCCTAATCAGACTCGTAGTTTTGTTTTGGACGCGAGTGGAAGCGAGCGTGTCTGGGTATTTTAGGAAAATGAAAATAGAGCAAAAGAGGTCGAAGATTCGACTCTAGTTTTTGGAAGGGAAACCGTGTAACGTTACAAACGTCATATCTTTGATATTTTATTTTTAAATAATTATTTTACTTTATTTTCTTTAATATTTCATTAATAATTATCTTCTATTCGTTTTAACTTTTAAAATCTAAATCATTATACGGAACGTATTTCATATATCCTTACTGTATAGGTGCTGTATATATCTGTCTTTTAATACGGAACATGCCTGCCACCTCCTACGTCCTACTGTCATGATAGTGACACTTCGTCTCTCAATTCTCAAAATGGTGGTGGTAAACTCATAAAAGCTAAGGGAGCTTGGAAATAAATCATTTTTATTCAATAGACGACTTTTCTCTTGGGGTAATAATACTAAAAATTCTAATTATTACAATCATTATATTCCTCATTATATTCCATGCATAGCTAGTTTCTTATAACAGTTTTTATAATATTTTTTTTCTAACCTCCAATGTCAAAGCATGTGTTCTGATATTTTAGTTTTAAATATATCTTTTTAATTTACATATATGCACGTTTGGTAATAAAATTTTAGCTAGTAATATTCAATCCTAATTCCATTTAATTTAACCCTTGCCATCTGCTACTTTTTGAATAATTTTTGGCAAGGGTACCTTTTCTTCTTGATGTCAAACTTATACCCGTTTTGTATTCTAGTTTTTGGATAGAAATCACTTTTCTCCCTTCGGGAGCCACCTGCCTTCATCACCGGTGATGCTACTCTCCAGGCAAAGACGACAGGATGCATCGCAACTAGACTGCAGCCACCAACACCACCCGTAAACTAGAGCTGCACTGATCTGAGGCCGTCCATCTAGCCCAGGTCAAGGAAAGTCAACAGCTATACCATTCGACATCAAGAAGATCTACCATCAAATACCACAAGCCATACATAAGTATAATCTAGAATTGTTAGTGTTTGGAAAGAATTTGAATATATCTGTTAATGCATTTAAAAGTCATATTTTTATTATATCTTTATGAACAATAAACTTGATTAGTTAAAAATACTGCTTTGTTTTCTATCATTCTAAATTTTCAGAGTTCATATCTAAGATTAGGACAAGACGAACACACACCCTGAGAAACTGAGCTAAGCTGGGGTGAACGATAGCTATCTTGGATGATTCGAGTAATATTTTCGAATATTATTTCAATTAGCTGGGGTAGTCTATCACCTACATATGTCCCATTAAGATACGTATTTGGACATACGCAACAAAAGAAAGTCCTGAGAATGATAGACGAAAGAGCACATGAAATATTTAACAATATCAGAAACCATCCTAGCAGATTATTAAGAGAATTGACTAACTACGACGAAAACCAAAGAACGGTACATAGACGGCCTAGACAGCAGTTAGCTGGATATAGAGGAAACCCTTAAGAATGAAAAATTGAGATAACCACAGAATATCGAAACACAAATGTCGCCCTTCAGGCACTAAGTACCCTTCAGGTAGGTCAAATGGACCATAGCCGCGGAATGTGAGCATCAAGGTCACGTACCGACAGACGTGGGCTTGATGGCCACACCTTTCGGGCGCTCAGCCGTCGAGGAGAACAAAATTTATTTTGCCAATTCGCCGGCTGAGTGACCGAGCACACACGGTCTGGACAGCAAGACACCGATTTAGATTGGTGCCTTGATGTCCGGAACACATTTTTTTTAGGACACAAGTCCAAAGTAAAGTAAAAAATTAACTTAGTCATTAATAGGGAGAAAAGCTCTTCTAGCTACCCCTAAAAGCAGGTGGCTTAACCACATGAAGTAATACAAAGGATGTCCCATTACCCAGGGCATCCAAAGTAACATTAAGATCAACGCCTCCCCATTCGGTATGTCCTTCGATGGGGAGGGGTGGAGGTATAGCTTGGCGGTCAGATAGGTACCACTCCATTACGGGGTGTGACCGGTTTGATCTTCGGACATGTGGGTTCCACTTTTCCATTGGAACACACATGTTCCCCGGGGCTGGGGTTGATACGAGCATGTGTGTGTGTGTGTGTGTGTGTGTGTGTGTGTGTGTGTGTGTGTGTGTGTGTGTGTGTGTGTGTGTGTGTGTCTATCGCCTATTTCGTTTCAACCGCACAATGAAATCTTGAATGCTGTATACGGTGACTCTCCTCCTTCAACGGCGACCGACAAAAATTGGTTTATCCTGGTTCAACGTGGTCGCACGTCGGTTTTTGATAAGTCACGCCAAGATGCTCCCAAAAAGGCTACCACGGAGGATAACGTTGAAAAAATCCACGATTGTCTATTAACAGACCGTCGACTAAAGGTTCGCGAGACAGCTGAGACAGTGGGTATCTCAAAAGATCGCGTGAGTCATATCCGGCATGAAATTAATTTTGGACATGAGAAAGCTGTCGGCGCGATGGGTGCCGCGTTATCGCACTCAGGCCAACAAGAGCCACCATGAAACCACTTCAGAGCAATGTCTGAGGCTATTTAACCGTAATCTGAAGAAGTTTCTACGTTGCTTCATAACCTTCGACGAAACCTGAACCCACCAGTACTCACCAGAATCCAAGAACAGTTGATATATTGGACGTCACTCCGCGAACGTGCTCCAAAGAAGGTGAAGACTGTCCTATCGGCTGGAAAGGGGATGGCCACCGTTTTCTGGGCCCACCCGTACTCACCAGAATCCAAGAAACAGTGGATATAGTGGACGTCACCTTGCGAGCGTGCTCCGAAGAAGGTGAAAACTGTACTTTTTTCCGGAAAGGGGATGGCCATCGTTTTCTGGGATTCATAAAGTGTGATCTATATCAGCTTCCCGAAAAAGGGAAAACGGCCATAAGGATTTACTATGCCTCATTATTGGGTCGATTTGACGCGGCCTTGCAGAAAAACAACCCCAATTGGAAAGAAAAAAGATTTCTTCCACCATGACAACGCACCGGCTCACACATCCGCCGTCACCATGGCTAAACTGGTGGATTTGGGCTACGAACTACTGTCCCATCCACTGTATTCTACAGATTTGGCCCTGTACGACTTCTTTTGTTTCTAAACTTAAAAAAGTTACACGTCGACTAGAAATTAGGGTCGAATGAGGAATTAATCGCCGCCATGAAAGCTTGCTTTGCAGACCACGAGAACGTATTTTTCAGACAGGCTAAAAAAGATGGAGCATCGCTGGGTTAAGTGTATCGAACTAAAAGGAGGCAGTATTGAAAAACAAATCGCCACTTTCCCAAAATTTACGCTATTTTTTGGAGGATAAGTACTTATTGGAAGTTCTTCAAATTTTAAAGATAGTCTATTTTATGTTTTTCTAAAACAAGATTGTTAAAAGCAACGAGAGTAATGGAGCGTCTACATTTAACACAAGTTCAGATTGCAAGTTCTGTAAATATGATTGAGGTTGGTCTTTCACAGACTGATGTTGCACATCATTTTGACGTGTCTCGGAGCGTAACTTCGCGATTGTGCGCCATTGTGAATAATTTTTTACTGTCGCTGAAAGACAAGGAGGTCGTCAACCTGCAACTACTCCTCGACACGATCGGTATGTGCTAGAAGTAGTACAAAACATTACTGTGTATGACCCAACTTTCAGAAATAGATTACATGAAGCTGCCCTGCACGCCAGTCGTCCATTAAGGTTTCCTTTGTTACCTCAATGGTATCGTGGATACAGATTAAGGAGGGTACAATACCATGTACATTGGGGCTTACAAGAATGGAGTTCTGGGTTATTCACAGATAAAGCTAGGTTTTATTTCTACCTTAATTCAATTCCTTCAAATTATGATGTGGGCTGGAATAATTTTTCATCATCGAACTGTTCCCGTTTTTGTGAAAGGCACTTTGAATCAATATCAATATCAGGATTATGCAAGATCATATAATGCATCAACAGTAAGATATTGGTTTCACAATTAGTGGTATTACTTTTACCGTGGCCAGCACAATCTCCAGATACCAATCCTATATCAAGCCTGTACGGTATACGCTTCAGAGACCTGTTCCTCATCATCTGCACAATGTTAATACTAGACAAGTTCTTCATGATATTCTTACATAGGAATGGATCCTATTACCTCAATAATTTAATTTTACACAGCAACTAATACTGCTGAAGGAAACAGATTATTAAATGGGTACATTTTTTGTTATATTTTTATGTTTTCAATTACCTTTATGTTAAAAATTCCATTAAATTAGTACAGCTTAATTTATGTTTGTTGGATTGTTGTTGCTGGCTAATCAAGCATTATAATGGTTAGTCACATTTAAATCCAATCAAAATTGATCTATATCTGAGAGGAAAACTATTATAATATAATAAATAGTTTTAATATATAATAGTTTTAATACACATTATGTATTCCTTATATTATATACCGCCGGTCCGGAATAAGAACGGCATAACTGAAACAAGACAAATTTCTCAGGAGAGCAAAAAAACGATTTTTAAATATTTAAAATAGGGATTAAATGAGGAGTAATCGCCCAGGAGCATCGGTATGGCGTTTATTATTACAATGATGGCTTTTATTTTTATCCCTAATAATTCGAATTTCATTATCTTAATTTAATCCCCCCATTTAAACCCTTTTTACAGTTGCGTCATTCTTCATCTAAAAATTTTTAAATATTTAAAATATAAATTAAATAAAGAGTAACCGTCCGGAGCATCGGTATGGCATTTATTCTTACAATGATGGTTTTTAGTTGCATTCTTATTGATTCGAATTTCATTATCTCAATTTAATCCCCCAATTTCCACCCTATCTACAGTTGCGTCATTCTTGATCTGAAATTTTTTCTGTACAAAAAAACTATTTTTAAATATTTATTAGGCCGTTCATGTTTACAGGGATGGTTCTTATTTTCATCCCCATTGGTCCGAATTTCATTATCGCAATTTAGTCCCCCCATTTTCAACCCTATTTACAGTTACGCCATTCTTCATCTGAAACAAGGTCTAAAATGGTACATATTTCAATAACGACGCAACTACCTTGGGGTGGCTTAGCACATAGTTACAGTTCTGCCGTGTTTGTATCATCTGTATACAGTATTTTAGAAGTTAATTACGCAATAAACAGGAATTGATAACATTTGCAGCTACGTCATTCTTATTCCGGACCGGCGGTATTATGATTTTTATTTTATATTTTAAGTATTATGATATTTTGCTTAGTTTTATACAGGATAAAGAGTCTAAGAATTAAACATGCATTGCTTATTGTACAGCTGGTTCCAAAAAAAAAACTGATACGACTCTTAAAGCGTATTTTGTAGAAAATTGAGCAGTGTACTTTCTTCTTCTTCTTCTTTTTGTTTTTGGTCTCGCTGCAAGGCAATTACCAGCACGATTTATAGGCGATCTTGATGTAGCCTTGCTCTAAGCCATAAAAATCGCTGACTATGTTCTTGTAAAAAGCTTTTGATGAGGTGTGATATAATGAATACAACTTTAATTATATTTAATTTATTATATTTTGAAGGATAAATACTTATTATTTACATACTGTTACTGTCACTGCCAAATCTTAAAATTTGTCAGATAACTTCAACCTCAAAAAATGGCTGTTTGTTTGTTTATTTTATTATTTGTCTGTCATAATAAATATAATATAATGTCAGACCAATCATACACTGCTCAAAATGATCAAATCTTACTAAGAGTCGTATCAGTTTTTTAGGAACCAGCTGTACATCATGATGTATTTATTCATTCATTATACCCATTCAAGAATTCTGGAGTCATGTAACAGCTTATACAGGCCCAGTAGATGAGTACAATATATTTTATAATTCAATTGGCAGTCTTCAAAGATTGATTGCCGCTTGGAATATCGTGCTTCGGAATCATGCGAGATCTGGTTCAATGTTTTAGATTGTCTCCTACACAGTCTGAAGCTAAGGTTTTCTTAAAATAGCTTCATTGTGTACAGGTGTCCTTTGATTGACGCGTGTCGAATAAGGAAGCCGTTTATGACTAATAAGTTGATTGCAACTTATTTTCCGCAGTACATAAATCCTATTTGCTGATCCAATATAACATTGTATTAAATGATGGGTTTTCAAGTGGGATAGAGATCAAATTTTATATCATCCACAGTGCTTCGAAATCCCGTGAGGAAAGGAGGATAGCAGATTCGGTCACTCTCACTGATTTTACTGGTTTATTTCAATTTCGTCGTTTATTTAATAACAAAGTACATTATTGATTAAATAATTTGAGTTCTATATATATTCGGTTTCATAACGTTTTACGACGTTGTCCGACTCCCAAACGCCACTGTATTCTGTCCTGAGTTAGGTCTTCATTTTAGATTTCGAACGCTAATCGCTTTCCTAACTCCCAGATTCCAGCTCTGTGGTGGTCTTCCTCGCTTTTTCTTCTCTGGGGGTTGCCACATCATAGTTTTTTTTATGTAGTCTTTCGTCCCCCATTCGGCTCACATGCCCATATCAAATGAGCTGTTTTCTCTCAATATCTTCAACTATAGTGCCCTCTACACCCATTTGTTGTTTTATTACTTCATTCCTTATCCTTTCGGCTCTTGATATTCTCATCGATCTTCTGAGGGCTGGAGTTACATATTAAAAAATGGATCTGCATTTGAGTTACATATTAAAAAAACATATTTATTATCAAAAGTTATCATTCACGTCTTCAGTCGTATAAAAATTATTCGAGAAATGACACAATTTAAAAATTCGGTTATGTTACTCTTATTTCTAAGTACTGCTTAATATAAGAAATGTTGTAACTTAGTAATTTTAGTACATTATGGCTCAAAAGTAAAGTTAATTAAGACGTTACAGTTCTAAACCAGTTTTCAACAGGTAGCGACCACAGAATGGTAAAAGCCTCGATACAAATAGACCTTGGGAAAGAGAGATACCGCATGATCAAAAAGAAGTCCACAACTACCTGGACCGAACCTAAAAATATAAATGCATTTGAAGAACATATCAACAGCATTCTCGAAAGCGATAGGACTACAGACGTAAATGTTAACACCCTTAATGACATTATAATAGAAGCTATAGAAGAGAGCCAAAAGATACACTGCCAAAG
Organism: Diabrotica virgifera virgifera; assembly: GCF_917563875.1. Lineage (NCBI taxonomy): Eukaryota > Metazoa > Arthropoda > Insecta > Coleoptera > Chrysomelidae > Diabrotica > Diabrotica virgifera. The sequence continues at coordinate 183,142,216 of NC_065444.1, read as the reverse complement.
GACATCACATAATAAAAGAATAAGCCCCCAAACACAAGCATTAATGGAAAAACGGAGAAAAATGCAAAGTAATAAAAGTAAAGCACACATAGAGAAATAAGTAAAAGAATACAAAAATCTATTAGGACGTCAATCGAAAATATATTAAAAACGAACAAATTCAACAAACAATTGAAGATAAAAAGAGCCTCAAAGTTCTAAGAAGACAATTAACAAACGGCAAAAAAGAAATAGCGAAATTAAGGGTAGTAGAAGACTTCTATACAGAAGTATACAACAGCCAACAAAACCATGATGAGCCACTAGAAGATTGAGGAAAAAGGTTAGTCAACCAAGGATCGGAATTGATGCCTGATATATCAACAGACGAAATCAGGAACGCATTGGGAAAAATGAAAAGAAATAAAGCTCCGGGAGAAGACAATATCGTTATAGAAGCCGTAAAGATTGGAGGTGACAGACTTTTAAACAACATAAAGAAATTGTTTAACTTATGTCTGCACCAAAGTGAAACACCTACAAGATGGCACAGTGCACTTACCATCTTATTACACAAAAAGGGCGATCCAACAGATCTCGAGAATTACCGGCCCAAAAGCCTATTAGACCACCTCTACAAGTTATTCACAAGAATAATAACAAATAGACTGAAAACAAAATTGGATTTTTACCAACCTAGAGAACAGGCGGGTTTTAGGAAAAACTTTGGCACTAACGATCACCTCTACACTGCATAAAAGGACTTATAAAAGAATCTATCGAATACAACCGACCATTGGTCCTGTCTTTCGTAGACTTTCGCAAGGCATTTGATACGATATAAATTAACAGCATAATGAGAGCATTGGAGGAAAGTCGTATAGATTATCGGTACTCCAAACTGATAGCGAACATATACAATAATGCAACCATGACCGTCCGACTACACAAAGATGCCAAATATATAAAAATCAAACGAGGAATTAGACAGGGAGACACGTTATCTCCCAAACTCTTTACGGCAGTCCTTGAACGTGCTTTCAAACAATTGGACTGGGACGCCAAAGGAATAAATGTCGAACGGTGAAAGGCTCTCCCACCTACGATTCGCAGACAACATAGTTCTTATAACAGACAACTTAAAAGAGATTAGAACTATGCTTACTGAGTTAGATGCCGCCTGTAAAAAAGTTGTACCTAGACAAACCTAGTACCAAACGAAAATCCAAAAGTCGACGTTAACGAAATATCACTGGTCCATAAATATAAATACGTAGGGCATGAAATCCAAAATTCCAAGGACAATCACACTGCCGAATTACAGAGAAGGATCACCTTAGCATGGACCGCATATGGAGCTCTATCAGACATCTTCAAGAGCAACTTGCCAAATTATTTGAAAAGGAAGACGTTCAACCAATGTGTGCTTCCAGTCATGACTTATGGCGCCGAGACATTATCGTTAACCCAGGCCACAGCAACGAAACTTAGAGTGGCCCAAAGAAGAATGGAACGGTTACTACTTGGACTGACTCTCAGAGACAGGGTCAGAAACGAAGAAATCAGAAAAAGGACAGGCGTCACAGATGTCATAGAGCGAGTAGCATGGCTGAAGTGGAATCGGGCGGGCCATGTAGCCAGAATGAAGGACGAGAGGTGGACCCAAAAGATTACAGTGTGAAGACCAAGAGAAGACAGAAGAAGTAGAGGTAGACCACCTACACCTACAAGATGGACAGATGACGTCAAAAGGATTGCTAGAAATTGGTTGCAGAAAGACCAAGATCGACAAAACTGGAAGAAATTAGGGGAGGCCTATGTTCAACTTTGGATGCAGAAGGCTGGATGATGATGATGATGATGGCTCAAAAAATTTAGTTTAGTAAAAACAGTTAGTTTTTTAATATTGGAATAAACATGCTGTCGAAATAAATTTGATAAATTAATTTTTTCATTATATCATTTCGTGAGTTTTTTTTACTATTACATATTATATTTTATAAAACAATGTTATTACAGTGATGCAAATACGGAAAGACTTAGAAATGCCATTAAACAGAAAAATAAATATTTTGTTCCAAAGTTCAACTACATCATCTGAATTTAAAACCATCGACTTAACTGAAGTTGTCAATATATTTGCTTTAGACACTAAATGTCACCTTTACTCTACGTTCTTTACCATTCCACTTCTTAATACTTTTCGTTCTTAATGCCACCCAAAATTAATTTGTTTGTAATATTTTTTTCTTCTTCCACTCAGTGTCGGACTACTATTGGTTTTTAGATGATCCAGTTTTTTATATGTAAATATTATTAATTATAATATAAGGCGCTCAGACCAACGGTGGGCTAACTCACAACCCATAATTTTACCAAAACGCTTTTATTGAGTACATTAAAGTCAGTTATCCCTTATTTAAGTATTTTCAGATGCAGCGTGGCTGAAGCAATGGTTGCAAGGGTTGCATATGAAAGCAATTAAATAGGAGATAACTTTATCGTAATAAAAGCGTTTTGGTAAAATCGTGGGTTGAGAGTTAGGTCACTGTTGCTCTAAGTCAGGTCACTGAGGTTAGGTCACTGTTGCCTCATTTGCCTCTTTAACCCGGCACCTGCCACGTGACTTTGCAATGCGTCAACAGCCACGTGGGGTGCTCACAGCACCCCTTAAAAATTTTCTGTGATCTACTTGTTTATAAACAAAATAATATGTTAACTAACACAAGAATATATAAAAAACATGTTTTATTAACTTATTAGCCACTAATATGTTATAAAAGTTAAAAAATAAAATGAAAAAGGTGTTATAAGCAAATTAGCAAGTACCAAGCCATAATAAATGAAGTGAAGTAAAATATCTAAAAAAATTAAGATTTAGTGAGTATAGAGTCTACATTAATAATTGAAATCAGTTATTTCAATAAAAATGTAGATAAATTTGACCTGCTTATCAAAAATACAAAAAAAAAATTAAAACTTAAAGTGCTAGATGTTGAAACCCCAATTCGACTTTAGAGCCAAGTTAAGAATGAAATACTAAATAACCACTTCAAGCGCAAACAGATCTATGCTATATAATATTATACAAAGCTACTATGACGCACAGCACGGTTACCAAACTTGAAATACCAAATATTTGATAAAAATGTTTTATGGGGTGCTGGTAGCACCCCACGTGACATGTGCCGGGTTAATGATGCGTATTGTTGTCTATCACTGACTATTGATTATTAAGCGATCAGCAGAAGTTAGGACGTTAACGTCGCGCGTCGACCGGTGCCACATCGTATTTAATTCGCCACAGGGAAAACGACTAGATAAGCTAATTTGAGAACTCTAAGCCCTAAGCTAAGAAACCACTATAACTATAAAACATTGGTACAGAAGTTAAATTCTTTGACAAAATATATCAGGCTGCCTAACTCAACAGATTTTCCTAATAGTTTTCTCCTGAACAAGATTGGTTAGATTAAATTTTCCACTGTTCCTGTATTAAACAGACTATTGTCTCATCTTGAATTTTGTACTAATTTTATTAAAACAAAATTAGCGTATGCAAATAATGATTGTATTTATTATTTATTGTATGTTTAAATGATTTAAAATTAATTACCATCCAACCTTTAATAGATTTATAATTCAAGCAAACATTACAGTTTGCTGGAAGTAAATATTGTAGCGAAATCAAGTATCATTAACTTTTCTAGTCTAATACCAATAAGAGACAAATTAGACATGCGACTGTCAAGTGAAATCGGCAGACGCATTACATATTAGCAAGGAATTACGATAACGGCTGATATTTGGTATATTTACCCGAAATATCGGTAATAATGTTAATGTTTGCCAACCTTAATGTACGGAAAGGGGATTTACAAACTTAAGCTACTAGGCCGGTTCTTAAACATTTCGTACGAGTAAACGAGTTTCGTAGAATAGGATATTTCTTGAAAAAGTAGAGGTTGAGTTTATGTTAAAGAAAAAAATAAAACGAATATATTTTTTAAATCTGAGCTCATATTTATAACAACAGTAAAAAACTAGTTATCAGTACCCATTTATTTGTTTATTTAGATAATCGTCCCATTCCTCTGATCCACCAGCTAGGCCACTTTTAACTCTCATATTAATTACTTTATTTGGTGATGAAGTTAAGAAAGTTGATTTGTTTCATTCATTTTCTAACGCTTGTGTAATAATGCTTCATAATAATCTGTAGTAATAACACTCCAATAATTAGTGCTTCTACTGCCCCAGCTTATTTTGCATCACAACCAATTATCATGTGCAATCAATTTTTCCCAAAATGTATCAGTGGCTTTTCTACCTGCAGGGATCTAATTGTTCGGGATCAATCTAGTTCTAGTTGTCCAAGAAAATCATGTAGAATTCTAATCATCTGATCAGAGAATTATGTTCTTCCTTATGTATTCATTTTTACAGTCATCAAACTCCTGGAACAGATTCAGCAAAGGCAGTGTTCCGATATGTCGTTCTACTATTATAGACTTCTTTAGGACCATAGCAGATCGGCTATATATAAGGTCTTCAGCAAAGCTTATATATAGTTGCCCGATATACCTCTATTTGGACCATGAAAACATAATATTTTTGTGTCAAAGCTACATAGAACCTTCGAAGAGCAACAAGTTCTGCCGAGGAATCCAAACTAGGCTGAACGTTCACCTGTAGGACTCTGATCTGGTCCACTGAGGCCTTTGATAGTTTTGAAAGATACCTATTTAAGTTTGCTTTGCATATGGAAATAAACAACCCTTAAAGCTATGTAGAAAAAACTTCCTTTCCAATCTTTCAAAGTCTTAAAATCATGATTTTTTTTCTTAGACGGCCTCTGACAGTTGCTTCATTAGCATATTTCTGGTAACAACCATGATGCATTTGGGCATATTATAAGGGCAAGAACAGAACAAGTGGGTCGAGGTGGATGTGTAGGCCGCGGTGGATGCTACTAGTTAAGTCGCGGTCGATGTCAACAGCACATAGTAAGGAGGTCACCTGCGCTGTCAGTCGAGCTAGAACCACTAAAGTGAAGTAGTTTAATAAAATTTGAATGACAAAAAGACTCTGCTTTTGCGATGTTGTGTCAGTCAGGTGAAGACAGTGATGAAATATCAGCTGTAAATAATCAGATCCTCCTTCATATTTCAAAAATTTACTGAATTTAATTACTTTAGAAATTCAAAAATAAATTGAATACAAAAAAGGAATTATATAAAAAGTATCAACTCGCGCAGGTAATGCGCAAAGATAGCGCAGGTAATGACAACTTGACTTCGAACGGATCAATCACAGGGAAGCATCCTTGTAGGCAACGCATTAGACATTCATGTAAAACAAACTTATTTTATTTTCAAAAGCATCGATGTAAACCTCCTGGATGGCATCGCGCTAAACCTCAACCGCGACTTACCTGCTCTGTTCTCTTCCATTCACCACAATGTGTTTGTTTTATATGGCTATCGACATCGACCGCGACCGCGACCTCCACCTCCACCTCCACCTCCACCTCCACCATACCTCCACCACGACCTACTTGTTCTGTTCTTACTCTTAGGATCGACTACATTTACGACTACTTCTCTCCCCATGCCCTTCATAAAACTCACCACATGAGTAGTCCATTATTTTATATATTAGTTGGCTTGTTGTACCCATAAGGTATCTACTGCACTAAATGCGGTTTATGGAACTGCAGAAGTTGATTCTGACTTCCGATAGGAGCTTTACCACTTTTTGTTTGTTGATGTTGTTATTCTCCAGTTTGTTTGTATGTGTATATCACTGCCATCTTGAACACTTTTATGCCATTGCTATATGAACTAATTTTCTCATTAGCGTTCCTTGGTTTTTTAGAGAATCTTTGTTGCAGGTGGCTCTCTTTTTACCGTACGGTTTTTCCGGTAGCCTCTAATTGATTGTATATGGATCTGCTCTGATTCATAGATATTCAAGCTTCTCTCTTCATCATCTTCTGTTGAAATACAGAAAGTAGTTTTTTATTAACTGGCTCAGAGTATGTTCCTCACGAAACACCTTTCAGCTCAATATTTGAAACGAAGACAGAATTCTCGAGAAAAGTCTCGTTTCCGTTGTTTACGTTTGTAATCTCAAAAGTATTTCTGAGGAAGAACCCATTTTTGAGCCCTCTTTTTGTTTTAATCTCTCCGGCCAGTTGTTCTCACGAGTTGAGACGGAATACCTACCAGGCACGTCAGTGGGTCCTTGCCGTGATAAGGCTATAAGTTGGCAGAGTTCCAGATCTATGGAGCATCGCTAACAATACTCTTTCTATCTTTAAAATTCATCCTTTGGGTACTAGCTGCAGAACAGAACTAGGATGAGCTAGTTATGATGCAGCTGTCTATGATTTGCCTACTAATTATGGTGTAGAAAAAGTGTTGCCTGTGTGTATATGTTTGCTTGTCTGTCTGCGTCTGATTCATGTTCAATTTAATTTTGAAATTTTTCACTACTTTTGAATTCATATTAGAATAAGTGAATCACAATAATATGCTAAATGGTAAATTATATAAATTATTATAAATCGATGGTTAAAAACACTAACCGTAAAATAATAAGGCTCGTAAAATAGATAAAAGAGATAACTAGTAAAATGGTTCGCAGTCATCGTAAAGATTGGTTGATGATCTGTCACTAATCCTGTAGGGACAAATGTATAGCAAACAAGAAGTATTTTTTTAAACATATGTAAATGACATAATTATATTTTAAAAATCTTCTGAAATTATGCCTTTTTTATGTTAAAACCTTTACAAAAGATTGTTATAATTAATTTTTTTTATTCTAAAATTCTTGTTTATATCATTCGGTATGGCTATTATTTTGCATTAATATGTGTGATTTTCTATTTTTGTTGATCATATGCAATAAAATAATAGTTATTTATGAAACAGTTCGTGAAGTATCTATGCTTTTTGCGAACGCACGCGATGTTTAGAGCACGAGCGACAGCGGAGCGGGAGCTATACATCGCGTAAGTTCGCAAAAAGTACTTCACGCACAGGTTCATACAATATTTTTTTATTTACGATAAACAAATAAAAAACCGTACCTCTTCGTCACTGGAATTTATTTCTATTCTAGAATTTTTAGAACTTTGACATTTAAAAATTATAACTTCTTTCAAACCACAAAACTGTCAAAACTTTTGTTGCAATTTATTGCTCACATATCATCTCCATGACAACGCGAAAGTTAAGGATATTTGATTATATGAAAGTGTGCCAAGAAACAGTGCGAAAAAGTAAATCCCGTTTAAAGTACATTGTTACTTCACGCAAATTTTATATCCTTCACGCACTGCTATCTATAATGAGAGTTTTCACACACTAAAAACTTATAAAATCATTTATTAAGTTTATTTTAAAATTTCTGTTTTTATTGACACAATTTGTATCCGTATACACCCTCAATCGACTGACCTACAAAATATTAAAGCACTACTTCCTTCCCTTCGTCCTTTAGTACGTTCGATATTATTAGAGAAGACGATGATTAGTCATATTTAGGGGGTGAAACCGTATAACGTCTGCTAAGTCGCAAGAATAAGGAAAATAAGTGTGCATGTTAATGTGGAGACTTTAACCATAAGGGTTTGATTTTTCATTTGTATTTAGATTTGAAAAGTGGTAATAGTGGAAAACAAAAATTAAAACGTATAGATAACACGTAAACTAATGTCTTTTAATTTAAAATAAATAAAAAGTATAAATAAGATTAAAAGTAAAATAAGAAAAAATACAAAAACAATTAGTGAATAACGCGTATTACCTAAATACTAGAGGACAATCTAAATGGTTCTGTAAACAAAAACAAATTCTGAACAGGCCAATTAGTATAAAGTATACACGTTCGAATGATATACATCAAAATAGTAGGATACAAAAAACACAAAAGGTGACTGGTAATGAATTTTTTATTAACGAGCAATTTGTTCAGATTTGGGAACACATAATAATCGAAGGGGTTCAAATCAAGAGAATAATCTGGATAAAAAAGCAAGTCGAAGCCTATCTCATGAATTTTTGCTATTATCATAGCGTTATTGTGAGCCGGTGCAAGGACTTTCAATTTGTCGATTAACCTTTCAAGATAGTAAATTAAAATTAGGTCAAAAATGAATAACCATTTTAAATTTCGTTGCAACACGAAACTACAGCCGCATCATTATTCCAGTTCAATCAGAGAGTGCAGCAAGCACCTTTACCGGTTTCGAAACTTATTAGTCTCTCACCAGGAGGCACATATGCTGCTCTCTCTGAACCAACTAGGACAAACCCCGGCGTGCAGTAATAAGTTTCGAAATCGGTAGAGGTGCTTGCTGCGCTCTCGTATTGAACTGGAATAATGATGCGGCTGTAGTTTCGTGTTGCAACGAAATTTAAAATGGTTATTCATTTTTGATTTACATGTTTACTCTGATTGGAGTACGAACAGAACCATTATCGTTGGAACTTTACCGCGCTGAGCAGATAGGACGTGAATTATAAATTGTAAAATTCCCTCATCTTCCTTAGTCTTAGCATCCGTTATGACTTGCAAATTGTAGAAGCCTCGGAGGTGTTACCAGAGAAGCATCCCATTGTTTTCAATCTGGTAGGATGTGGAACAGCCACACCGGACCAGGGGAAGTTTTAATTGTGGAACGTGATTTTAATTGTGAAACGTGTCATTCTGACAAGTTTATGATTTTTAAAACTAGCAGGTTGATTTTAAGTTTATTCAATAGCAAACTTTATAGTATAATATATGAAAAATGTTTGTCCCACAGACATGCTGGTGATTTAAGTCCGACACGTACAATATGTCAAATGACAGGAATTATGTTGATGGTAAATAGCAGTCTGATTTTTGTATGAGAGTTTAATGAAAGGGTAACAAATCAATTGGAAGTTCTGTCCGACAAAATACATGGGCCGTTTTCGTAGTTTGACGTGCGAAACCTGTAACTTGTTCCACAATTAAAACTTCCTTTGTTCCAGTGTTCCTGTACATCAAAGTTTTTCCGACTAAACACCGTTAAGCTATTAACAACTTTTCTGCTTGCTATTAATAAACTGTTTTTTGCTACGTGGGATCCAGGCCTAATTTGTTGATTGAAGGAAAACGTAGTCCCGGTAGGCGCTAAATTTTATGGCTTAGAAATATCAGAGACTGGACCGGCCTTGATTCAACATCTTTGTTCAGAGCCACATTGGACAGAGGCAGATTTGCCAGTGTAGTCGCTAACCTTCACTAAAGGAGAAAGCACCGAAAGAAGAAGAATAATTTGTGTTTCAAACATAAATAATTGTAGTGCACAGAGAAACATTGTGTAATATGTAAAAGCAAGTCGAATTTATTATAATATAAAATCAAATATTGCTCATATACCTCTCTAAATTCGAATTACTCGCCAAACCCATTTATCATCTTCACAGTGTTCTAGCTTCTTGCTCCAAACTATCACCTCCCAATTCCCCAACTTTCAACCCCTCGAGTTGCATCTCACAGCGGCGTTTTCGAACGTACAACTACACGTTAACAACCCCTGTTAAATTCCTTAGCCACCCTCACATATTGCCTTGCAAACATTAACCTTCGCCAAAGAACATATTAGGGGTGATTAAAGCTGGAAAAAGGGTTCTGTCGATGTACGGGAGTGTCAACCAAGGAGGATTTAAGGGTATGATTTTGATTACAGTTTTTTGAGCAATGAAATAACTTATAGGAAAATTAAGATACTGTAAATAATAAAAATATACTTTTTCTATGGATGATATACAATGTGCAACTTCTTTCACTACTTACATACATTCGAAACGAACGTGTCAGGCTGTGAGAAAAGTCGGCCATTGCAGTGAGAAATATTTTTTCTCACGGGTTCCATACGTAGAATCGCGGGTTCCATGGTAGCATGCACAATAAAAACACAAATATTTTTGTCAAATAAGATGTGTCAAATCAAAACTTGCCAGGAATTACCTTTCAAAACTGTTCAAATATAACTGGTAACTATAGTTTTAAATAAATAAAAGTATATAAATATTAATAATATTAAATACCTACATATGTGTATAATGTGTATAATATGTATTTTATTTCAATTTTGGCATATAATCTACATAAAAGCACCTAAATTATTTAATTTTGAAGTTTGAACTCTTGACAAAAACGCACCCATAGAAAAAGTACAGTGTACAACACATGCGAACATGACATATTTCTCCCTCGCCTCGTGTCTCGGCTTGTGCCAAAAAACTTCTGTCCTCGTGAGAAATGTCTTTTTTCTCACTTGTACAATATACTATTGTCCAGGTGGGATCTGTTTGCATTGGATAATTTCTTTTAGTCGAGGAAATGAAGCTGGAAAAATGGCAAAACCTCGCAATTTTTTCGTCCAGCATCGATTTGTACAAAAATTTGGGATTAGGCTCATTTCACCCTCTAGTTCATTTTCTATATTGAGCCGTTGTACGCTTTTGGTTTTTTAAGGGTGAAAACCACCCCTAATTGTAAAATATTATAAAATAACATTTTAAAATTTAATATTGTCAACATTTGCTTCTTATTAGTTACATAATGATTGTTTTGTGCTTTAAGATATAATAACACAATATTTCAACCCTTAAAACCACCCTTGTTAGAACTATATATGAAAATTTTACTTATCCTAAAAGAATAATTTCGGCTTGCATCAATTTACATAAAAATTTGGGGTTAGGATCATCTTACCCTGTACTTCATATTCTATATTATGCTCAAGGACATTGATTATTTTTAGGGGTGTAAACTACCCTTATTATCAAAAATTATATAAAGACATTGTAAACTTAAATATAGGTAAAATTTGGTTTTGACTGGTTAAATAATGATTGTTTTATGCTTTAGGATATAATATCATAATATTTCAACCCTTCAAAACCACCCTTAATAACATTGCAATTTTTATAAGTAGACAATTTAATAGATCTATACAGAAAAAAAGTAGAATTAAAGAATTACAAAAACATTTATTTACACAAAAATACGCATTTACAAATATATAAAAATACACATACAAATAGTTTTTTAGTCATCCAATATACGAACCGGCTCTGTGGTATTATATGTATAGGTACATTGAAAATGCTCTATAAGGGGACTTTTCGAATTTTTCGAAAAAAAAAATAGTTTTATAAACATAGCTCCTTCATTTTTGGCAATAAAAAGATATTTCAATAATAGTTTTGTAGGAATTTTGAAGATTAATAAGACTGTGTAAATTAAATTCCGTAAGATACCTTAATTTTTAATTGAGGTGGGTTTAAAGGGCTCGAATAAGGGGATGTTTGCTCGTAAATAGATGTTTTAAACAGCTATATCTCGCTAACTGTCCACTGTAATAAAAATCTATGCATAAGAAAATTTTATCTATTAAAAAAACTATAATTTAGTAATATATCATTTTTTTCGTATCTCCAGTATTTTCGGAGATATTTTGAAGAAAATGATAAAAAATGCAAAATTGCAAAAAATCAATTTTTCTTTAAACTCCAATTTTTCTAAAATTAGGCCTTTTAAATAGGTCAAACTTCTTAAGTATATTGATAATATAAATGTAAAAGAAATTACAGAAAGGCGAAGACCAATTTTCAGTTACAAGGGTAGTTAAGGGGTTGTTTTCACTGTTTTTTTCGTAGAGAAAAATAGGTAACGACTATTTTTTTGATCATAAGTTGCTCAATTTTTATGCTAGAAAGTTTTTATTATTTTTTTTGTAAGATCTTATTATATGCTTATAAAAACATCATGTAAGTTTTTCTGGAAAAATTCAAAGATTTCCCGTTATTTGACTTTGACTATTTAAAATTATGCACTTGACGAAAAAAGCTAACTTTAACATGCCGTATCTCGGTTTGTATTGGTCGTAAAAATATTACAGAAAAACAGTTTCGTTTATGATACTAAAAGATTCAATTTTGATATCTACAGTTTTTTTTATTAAATGCATACTTTTCGAGTTATTTTCAAAAAAACCCTCTAAAAAAGTCAATTTTTCCGTCGAAAAACTGTTATTTTCAACCACGAATAACTCGAAAACTATTAGTTTTACGAAGAAAATGTAAAAAACATTTTTTTCTTAAAATTAGTTTTTACATCGATTTACATGGTTAAAATGTAATAAAAAAAATTCCACCCCCGAGATGGGGTGCCAACTTCCCCCAAAGTTTTAGCGTACAGCAGCATGATATAGAAAATGATCCTTGGACTATTCCCTACCTTCTGTGAAAATTTCAAATAAATTCATGCTGGACGAAAAAATTGCGAGCCAAAATGCTTCATATCCTCGAATATTTATTTTTTTGCTGGAATCACTTCGCGATGTACCTTATCAATAACCGCGATATACACTACGTAGTCGCAAACCTTGTGCATAATTTTCTATTTAAGAAAATTTGAAATTTTCGCATATCACTCCAGAAATATTGTTCCAACAAAAAAATTGTACAAGGTAAAAGTTTTGTTTTTCAATTTTACATAATGTTTGACTAGATAGAAATTGAAAATTTAATATTTATTAACTACAAACTAAAGATTTACTTTTAATATTAACAATACCAAAAATTAAACTTTATCAGAACTAAATATTTTTGGTATTGTTAATATTAAAAGTAAAACTTTCGTTAGTCTTTAGCAGATGCCGCCACGGCATCCATATCATGATAATCTTTCGTTTGTGGATCGAGGCTGACAGCCATAATTTTAGTTTTCCAGAGAGAATCAAATATGTGATCTCTGAAGAAACTCTAACTAGAGTTGAAACTAGTTAGAGCAATTTTGGCTCTCTCTGAACTAACTAAAATATCGATTCACAACGAAATAATTATCTATTATTATTAATATTTATTGCTTAAAAAATAACTATAATTGGGAAAAAAGTGCAAAAATGGAGTTTTTCCTTTAATTTTCCAGCTCTTAAACATACCTATTTATATTCCGTCTATAAAAACTCCATAATACGACTTAAACATGTGCTAAATTTTGTTTGGATCGGTTTAATATATTTTGCATAATAATTTTGCAAGTCAAGGGCCGCAAAAGAAATTGCAAAATTGCAAAAATATACAGGGCCCAAAATAAGCACCTTAAATAGTTGAATTTTTTTACATATCAAGAAAGATTCAAGCTTTCAAACCCACTTTGAAAAATTGAAATAATTTAACTAGAAGTAGCTAAGGAATTTTTCCAAGTTATGGTTGTGGGGATAGACCCTTCGCCCACCGAGCAAAACGTGAATCGTCTTGGCGCAGGCGTAGAAGGGCTACCTCCCAGTACCAAAAATTTTAAAAATTTACTAGGTTCTCCTAGATGACCAATTTCAAATTTAAACAGTTCTTTTGAAATATTGAACCTTTTTTTATACGTAAAAAAAAACACTAGTTAAAGTGCTTATTTGGGGCATAGCAAAATTTTGCAAATTTTAAATTTTTTTAGAGCACACTGGATACAAACTTGTTACGAAAAACTATTAAACCGATCCTAACGAAATGTGGTACACGCTAGTATTACGGATTTTTTCTGGATGGAATATGTAGTCTGAAAGAAGAAATCCAGACCACCTGCTATGGATATAAGTTTTCACGCGCTTTCATGCGTTGTTCATAGATTTTAAAAAGGACAAGAAGGAATTAAATGTATGACGAACTGAGCTCCTTGGGCATACTCGCAAAATGGGTTATGTTGAGTCTGAATAGCATACGAAATGATCTGATAATACGAAATCATATAGGATTCTCATCGAATGAATTTGATGTGAAAAGGGGTCTTAGACAAGGAGATCTGTTATCCACGGTGCTTTTTAATTCGGTATTGGAAACAGTCATCAGAAATAGCTGAACTAAAAATGACCGGGTCAATCTTCAACAATGAAAATATATGTCTGACTTTCTCTAATGATCTTACTGTTCTAACTAAAACAAGAAAAGCATTAGGAAATGTCATAAAAAGATTAAAAAAGGAGGCGAAATATTTTGACCTAGAAATACATCAGGAAAAGTCAAAGTACGTGAAACTTGGAAATACAAAGCAAAAAGAAGAGGGACAGTTTAATTTCATATCTAATGAATCAAGGGAATATATAATTTCGAGAAAGTGGGCCATTTTACGTATTTGGGGATACTATAAACGAGAAAGGTTGTAAAGGATTTATAAAATGGTAATAAGGCCTACAATGCATATGGTAGCGAAGTATGAACAATGAAAGAAGCAAATACGGAGAAATTGGAAAGATGGGAAAGAAATATGCTCTGAGCTATATATGGAGGCAAAAACACGGGTTGGGTGCGATGAACAAACAGGGAGCTAGAGGAACTGTATAACGAACCAAGCTTCAATCGCTTCATAAAGGCAGAAAGATTGAAATGGATGGGGCACGTGATAAGAAAGGAAAGAGATAATAGACCTGGATCCCGCGCACCAAAAAAAGTTGATTAATATCAAGCTGAAAATTTGTTAATAGCTTAAAGGTGTCTAGTCGGACAAACTTTGATGTACGGGAATACTGGAACAGAGGAAATTTTAATTGTGGAACAGGTTAAAAATTTGGAACGTCAGATTACGAAAACATCCCATGTATTTTGTCAGACAGAACATCCAATTGATTTGTTACCATTTCATTACACTCTCATGTAAAAATCAGCCTGCTATTACTAACCAACATGATTCCTGTCATTTGACAGGTTCTTCGTGTTCCACTCATTAAAATGCCCAGTTGGTGAAAAAGGCCGGTCTGTTTTTTGCATGAGAGTATAATGATATCGTAACAAATCAATTGGAAGTTCTGTCCGACAAAATACATGGAACGTTTTCGTAGTCTGACCTGCCAAATGTTTAACCTGTTCCACAATTAAAATTTCCTCTGTTCCAGTATTCCCGTACATCAAAGTTTGTCAATTATACTAACTGTGATATGCTGGGTTTAGGTTATTTGTATTTCGCGCGGTGTCACTGCTCATTTTGACATCAGTGACCATCCCACTTCACTGTAGTACTATATAAGGTAATTGTAACCTATATCGCTCTCTGCTTTTGCCAAATCGGCAAAAACAGCGCTCCCGGACCTGATGGCATCAACCGAAGGTGCCTCAAAAAACTTCCAGAGAGTATCATTCCTCTTCTAACTAAAATATTCAATGCATGTCTCAAAAACAGCCACTTTCCTACTCCTTGGAAGGTGGCCAACACCATCATGCTTTTGAAAAAAGGCAAACCCCCCAACCGACGTGGAATCCTATAGACCAATTTCATTAATCAATACTCTGGGTAAAGTTCTTGAGCTAATCCTAAAAGAGAGGCTCAATGACTTTCTCGAAAACCACAATATCATACCAAAATTCCAATACGGATTCCAGTCAGGTAAATCTACTAAACATGCATTAATAGATTTCACTACCAAAGTTACTCAAACCATCAACGATGGTTCATTCGCCATAGCCACATTTCTGGATGTGCAGAAGGCTTTCGACCAGGTCTGGCACGACGGGCTTGTTCGGAAACTTCTGGACATCGGGCTACCATTGCAATTTACCAAAATTGTACACTCCTACCTCCACAACCGTACTGTCAGAGTTAAAATAGGCGATCAAAAGTCCACCCCCTTCACTCCACAAGCTGGAGTTCCCCAGGGTTCAGTCCTAGCACCGCTGTTGTACATCATCTACAACAGCGACATCACTAACCAAAATATCCCAGGTACTCGGCTGTTTCTCTATGCAGACGACACGACTCTGCTCTCAACAACCTCTCGATACAACCCAAGACTCCTCTTCAGAAGAGCCCAGGCTCTGTTGGACGGCGTCGGCGAATGGTGTTGTAAGTGGAGAGTCACGCTGAACGCGAACAAAACAACAACAATTGTGTTTCGCGCCCCTTCTGTGTCAAATAGAATCATACGCAATGAAGACGACCAATATCCACTGAGACTGTTGGGAGAAAGGCTTGTTGTTAGCCCGACTGCGAACTATTTGGGAGTACTGTTCACCAGGACTCTCAATGGGACGCAGATCTAAAGGCAACTTTAGATAGGGTAAGGAACAGGGCCAGACTTCTCAACGCTCTCTCGGGAAAAATTGGCAAGACACACAAGAAGACTCTCATTCACACTTGCAGGACCTTTATTCGACCCGTCATGGAGTACAAATCATGTATCTACTCTCTTTGTTCAAGACAAAAACAAGAGAGGTTGTTGAGAACAGAACGTAGAATCTTGCGTAGATGCAACTATGAGCACTGGCGATATCCCTCAAACGAAATCCATAACATCTCGAACACCCCCAAAATCACCGAGAGAATAAACTCTCTGAACAGGAACTTCACAATCAAAGTAATCAACGGCCCCCTTCCGACACACAAGAATCTCTCAAATGTTCCTGTTCATCTTCCGACCACGTACTCCACCGAAAGCCCAAACGCAAAAAGATTCATGTACCGTCCGCTCTAATGCAAACATGCATTGACGAACTCCCGGTGGAGTACGAAAACATCCTTGAGGCTACCCCGTTAGCCTACCGTACCCACCTCTAACATTTCCTCTTCCCTACCCCGAACAGGGAGAAGTTGGTTTTTTGCGGTTTCCCAACTTCATTGCACAATTATACCTGTTCGTCCCAAGAAAATAGCCGCAACTATTTTCTCCACTCGAACGCACACTGTCCACGCTGCGCTCAAAGCCACCTCCTGACCGCCGACGAGGGACGCAGGTTCGCCTGTCGTTGTACACTGGTTTCTAGGGAGACTGGTCGAGAGCAAAGCACGGACAGTACACGTAAATGTCTATGGAACCAACAACAATCCATCAAACTTTCTTCTCTGTTGACTTCTTAGCCTTCTGGACACCACCGTCCGGCATAACCCAGGATCCAAGAACACCAGGACACGGCGCTTGCCCCAGTGTGTTTTTCGGACTGTTTGCTTTTGCTGCCAACACAATACATTCACCTCAAACCCTGAAGAGGACAAAATCCTAAACGGGGAAGCACATTGAACGCATTTCTTCTAAACATTATCTAGACAAGCAAATCAAACAATGTGGCTGGCTATATCGCTCTCTTGTATGTTACTTCAGTTCAACAATAAAACTAGTCCGTTAAATGTCCGGGTTTTATTTAAAGTTGTAACGTCTCGAGCACGTGTGTGTGTCAGCAGTATTGACAATCATACTATTTATCAACTTTTTTTGGTACGCGGGATCCAGGGCTCATACTAAAGATGATGCTAAAACGAAGCCCAATCACAAAAAGAAGGAAAGGACGACCCAGACGAAGATCGCTTGATAGCGTACAGGAAGATCTCAGAAAAGACGGAATTGATGGATGGGAATAAAGAGCAACGAATAGTGATGAATAGAGGAGAATAGTAAGTCAATTTACCACTTGATACATGATTTCTAATATATAAGTATTATATTAATTATATTTCAGCCCTATTTCTATAATAGTGTAGGAAACAGAGGTTGAACCTTGCAAAATGGACACAAGTCCGGTTTTATTTTTTTTCTGGTATATCAACGGGTGCTTATTATGAGACTAACTTTTTCTTAAAAACGGAACCCCCCTTTTCACCCCTTTAAAGGGGGCAATTTGTGGTTTTTGCGAAACGTAGCCCTTCCTGTACGTTTTTCAAAAAATTTACTTGATATTAAAATGAACAGGACTATATTTCCTACTATTTGTTTCCCGACAGCATATGTCTATCACCCACCGTTTAGCGGGGGTGGCGCCCCAAATTTGACAAATAAAAAAAAGATATTTATAAAAAAATATTTTTCCCTAACTGTAATTAAAATTAAGAAGAAACTCTGCGGCAATTTATCACAGATAAGTGGCTGATTTTTTGGTATAGGTTTCATTTAAGGGTCATTGCAACTTTTTTAATTACAGGGTGTTATATTTTAAAAAAACCCTTTTTATACCACCTGAACCGCCTATGCTAGAGTAAAAAAACTTTTAGCGATTATACATGTACTGGTGTTATTTACGAATTTCTATAATGCACCCCCATTTTTTTCCGGAACCACCCCAAAAAGGACAATTAATAAAGAAAGTGATTTTCTTGGAATCTTTCACACACCATGCCCTTTATTAAAATGCTTCATAATATATAATTTTGTGCACGTTCTTATTACCCATGCATGGATACTAAAAGCGATTTCTTGATAGCCCTGTAACCAAAAAAACATAAATAAAG